>NW_013666219.1:350916-362360 GCF_000517525.1 Limulus polyphemus
GGGAGACCTACTAGATATTAATTAAATTATAAATATATCAATTCATGTGAATATGACTGAAAATTTTCATTTTTTCGGAAATCGTGGTGTCTATTTACTTGTGACCACGCTGTGTATTATTCTTATTATATTTTTGACTTTGTATATTTTTATTGGTTATTTCATGTTCACAAGAGCAAGTTATTTTACGTGTACTTGATTTAAGAATACTTAATTATCATTCTAAAAGTGGATATTTATTGTCTTTCTTTTTCTTAATTGTATTCAAAATCGTTAACTCTGTTACAATAGTTAAGATTTTGTAACTCCTAATGTATTACAATAAACCGCCTGTATAACATTTAAAATGTTTTGCATTTTTTTATGCTACATGTTCATACAGTTTTGACCCCTCAGTGGCACAGCGGCATGTCTGCGGTCTTACAACACTAGAATCCGGGTTTCGATACCCGTGGCGGGCAGAGCGCAGATAGCCCTTTATGTGGCTTTGTGCTTAATTACAAACAAACATACACACAGTTTCGTGTAATACACCTTATATTTATAGCACTGTTATACAAAACATAAAATACTGAGACTTTCAGCTTTTTTTTATCATAAGTAAAAATCAATTACTGAATTAAAAGATAATCTGCAATTTAAAAAATATTTTCTTTACAAAATCGTCACAAGTTTACATAAACTTGCCAAAAAATCAAACTCTGGCTGCCCAATAACACAAAGTTTAGAAAAAACATTTTACATTAAAAATACGTTCCATTTAAATAAGGTTTTTTTTGTAATTAAAATTTTGGCGTCGACATACTATATTGTGACAAGTTTTTCATAATTGAAATTTCTAGAAACAGTACGATTAATTAGAATCAACAGTTCCTATTAAATGGCCATTGTATAAACAGACCAATAACAAAGAATATACAGTTGTCCCTTTTTTATTGCAGATTTTGAAGAAACCCTTTTTAAAATGCACAAAATTTCGAACTAAAGACCGAGATCACAGTTCAGTACTAAAGCTAGAATTCTTTCATGGAAATACTGAATATTACAATTACCGCGAAGATCAATATTTTGTCATTACAACTAATTATTATATAATCAGTTCACTTTAAATGTATCTGTTTTGTTTTAATATTAATCATTTTGCTAGTTTATTTTCTAGGCCAAGTTTGTTTGTTTTTTATTTATAAGAAGGAAATCAATTACTCATCTTGCTGGCATAAATATTTCAATATTTACAAAGTAGGAAAATTTTTCAACTTCATTTCTCCAATAATAACTACTTTGTCACATTTACATTAAACTGTTTGAACGCAGATTATAATAAAACACTGTAGACTACTGCAGGATTATATTGACCTTTCAATTTCTTTTCAAGCTTGTGTTATGTTAAATGCAAAGATAATCTCTCATTTGTTTAGCTTACTGAAATATTGGTTGGCATATTTGTTTTATTTCTGTTTCTTAAAACAACAACAATGTTATTTAACTTGTAACAGCTTGAATTTTTTTCAAGAAATATTTAACATTTGAATTATTATGTTTACTTAATTGATATTTTAAATATATTGTAGACATTAAAAGCCACCATCTATTCTCATACATAATCACTTTCTGTATTACCAGTGCAATAACTAAAGCTATACATATTTCTCAACTGTCAAATAGGGAGTTTATACAAGATGTTGAGAAATATATTAACAAAACTGTTTGTGTTTCAGAGACAGAAGCTTTAATCCTGTGCTACAATGGTTACACCACTCCATTAGGCCATTAAAGGTACATTGCAGCATACGTGGAATAAAACAGTGACGTATGCCTGTTAGGAGTTTTAACACAAATATAAACTAGAAATACACTGAGATAGTGCAACTTCCATCTCAAACCAGATTTGACTTTTGCATTAATTAACCTAACATAAATAAGAAACAGTTCCTCTCCCCTCAAAAATGTAGGTCTAAGTGCCAAGATTTTCCATCTCTCTCTATTTCAATTTATTTCGGGTTTTGACTGTTTTTTTCAAAATCTCAATTTGCTACTATTATAAAGTGGTTGACTTTCAATGTGACCTTGATCTTTGAGCTATCTTTACCAAAACTTAAACAATTCTTTCTTGGGGAACACTCAACCATTGTACCAAATTCTATCAAAATCAGAAGAAACTTTTTGAGTTATAAGGATAGCCTTCAATGTGACCTTGACCTTTATCTTACAGTCACCAAATGTTAGACAATTGGTTCTTAGAGGACAATCAACCTTTGTATCAGTTTTGGTCAAAATCAGAAGAGAACTTTAGTTATACTGCTCACAGACACAAACATATACGAGTGAAAACTACCCTCGCTGTCAGGTGGGGTAGTAAATCTGTTAATATCATTTCTAAACAGCTTGCACATATACTTTTAAACAAGCCCAATTATTTATAAAGGAGAAGGTTATATGTTTAAGATAGGTATTTTTTTCATTCTTGAGAAAGCTGCCTCATTAGTTAAATTACAATAAGATTTAGTGTTTGTTTTGTTAACTATTTAACTCTGTTAAGTGCTTTAACACCACTGTTATCAGACGTACCTGGCGTAGCTGTTTCACTTCACCATTAAAATGAAGGTTTAATCCAATGTGTTGTCAATAACAAGCTTTAATATTAAAATTCTAGTTAAAACACAGAATTACCAAGAATTTTAGTCCACATCATTTAAAAAATAATTTTGTCTTATTCTCTTTACAGTAAATAATCACAAGACTTAAAAAAAAATAGCAAGAGATTATAAAGACAAAAATACATGCAGACCACTGTGGAAAGAAAAGCATAAAACTAATTTAAAAACAATAATTTGAACAATGCTAGATAGCTTTAACATAAAATTTCTACAACAGAAATTAAATATATAGAAATGTATCAATATGAAAATTATGCTCATTGAGGTAAAAACACTTAAAAAATTACAGCAATTGCTCACATTTTACTGCTTTTGTCTTAAAACAGTTCATCAGAAAGATGCTACTATTAAAACTATACAAAATAAATGTTCTAAATCATTAGTGTACAAAAAGAACAAATTTTCCTCATTATATTCTTCATCAACACATTAAAATTGCTGATCTAAGAAAGGTGAGTACTCTTTGACCCTTTTCAGAAAACATTCAGATTTTTTAAGTCTTTTTTTTTTTTTTACACTATTATTATTAGCTAGTGAAAAAATCAGATTTACCAAAACAAAATAAAAATGTATTGAAATTGTGGATATTTCCACACCTGAGTAAATGTCATGTTTTAGTTAAAAAAAAGTTAAAGTTGATCATATAATTTTAGATAGTTATCCAATGTTTCAAGCCGAGTATTTTTGTACTTGATTTCTTTTCCAATACTTTCAACCATGTATTTCTGTGCTCAATGTTTAAACTTTTTTTTTGCAGCTGATTACAAGCCCACCTCACTGCATTTCCAATGGTTGGAAAATATTGATTTTACACTTGATAACACATTATTTCTTTAAAAGAGCATTTACACTTAGCTGCTTATAACCTGTGTGATTATAACCTGTTTTCATGATAGAAAAATATATAACAAAGGAAAACAAACAAAATGCCATTTTTTATAGATTTCTCTTCAATGAAGAGTATAAAAGTATTCTTTATCCATACATCCATGATGTTACAAAAACACATAGGTTCAAGAAGTCTTGATGGATATGAATAAAAACCCTATAACCTGAGTGTTTTCGAAACGTGGACCCTTCTTCTTCAGGGGCAAGCTGTTTGTTCCAGAAGAAGAAAGATACACCTTTCAAATGAGCTCAGGTTATAGGGTTTTAATTCATCTTTACCCATACATGTTGGAGTGGTGGAACTTCAATAACTTAAACAAGAGCTTTTTCATCGTAGAAAGTTGGGTGTACATAAATTGTCACTCAGTTTATTAAGACTCAAAATTACACACTTTCCCAATACAGTCATCAATGATTTGTTCTTACTCCTCACTTCATTTGGCACTAATCAAGCCATTTCTCCAGCAAAACAGAAAGTGATAAAATATGATTTTATCAGCATGCTTATTAGCCTTTCGAAAATTGTGTTGTGTTTAAATTATTTGCATTTTGTCCTGCAGTCTCTGAACTAACAACAAAAATCTCATTCTGAATGATATGATTACTTACACAGGTTCATAATAAAGCTGATAATAAAACTGAAACAAAACAATTTTGTCTCATTCAATTAACATTCCTTTCAATATCTTTTCTTTCTAGTCTTTCACAGCTGAAACATATTCCTGGTAGCAAAAACCACAATTATAGTTGGCACATTTTAGTCAAGAGCATTTACATCATATTTTACAATATCATCAGTCAGCTGTTCTTCAGTTTGTTTACAATGAAAAATAATGACTTCTCACTGTACTGTCCTTTTTTTTTACCGAGGAAGAGCTTCATTTAACAACAATTTTCTTCTACAGAACATCACAAGTATGCTCCTTCATGCCTGGAGACTGAATAAAATACTATTGGTTATGTTTAAAGAAATTTATATTTCACAATCAAAACACCAACAATCTCATTAGGTAAAATTTCCTCCATTTGTATATAAAAAAAAGAACTTTTAATAATAACAGTGTTTTGTCTTAACACTGTAATAATATTACAAGCTTTCGTAAAAATGGTAATTACATTTCCTTGCACTTTTTTTTGGGTGTGACCAGGTCAGTAAATACCTCACTTTATAAAGAGTTGGGTAAAGAAAATACTATCAATGTATTCATGTACCCTTATTTATATATAATGCATCCTTTTGTAATTTAGATTTCTCGCCATGTCTTTTAATTAAGCCATTTTAATGGGTTTTTTCATTAAATTACACTTTCATACCTATTGATCTGTATGATAACTCTTTGAATACATAATTTTCCTTGAAGAAAAATTTATTCACATTTAATCTAATTATAGATTATCCATATTTATAAGTTAAATTTGACTGAAACCAGTTTCTATAATAATTCTATTAATAAGTACAAAGCAATGCTTAGACTGTTCACTTATTGTAATTTAAAGCATAAAACAGGCTCTAATCTACTCATTTAAAAATACTTAGCAAAATTTACATTGTTGATTTAATGTAAGTAAATATATCACACACACATACACATCAGAATCTGTAGCCAAATGAATATAATACTGTGAAACATCTGTAAAGGTGAGGCACATTAAATATATTTTTTTTCCAGAAATGAAGTGCTTTACTTATCTAACTGTACTTTAATAATACCTTACTTACAATTTCACTTTATACAGTAAATATAACACATACGTATATCACAGATTTGAGATATAACTACCATCATAATTTTATGAAAAGTCCACTTACCCAAATTCTTACAATATCACCTGAAACTACTTATTGAACTTTCAATTAATCAGTTATTCTATTTAAAGGATGCAATACAAATATATATACTGAACTAATTCTGTTAAGTTGTGGCTTAGCTTTATAAAATTAGAAAAACTCTTTTATAGTCGATTCCTTTCATTTCTAGCCCTCACAATGATCATAAGTGAACTATGGTGCACACTTATGTTTATTTGTTCACTTATACTGTTTTAGCCATCTGGTGATAGACCTTTATACCTAGATATGTCTAGGCACCTAAGTTCATGTAATACTTTTAATAATCTTAATGGCAATACGTTGTTTTAATATTGGAAATAATTTTGTATTCTACACTTTGGTCTCAATACAACCCTTAAGGCTAAGTATAAATAAACAGTATGAATTAATCTGTTATGTTAGTTTCATACTTCTAAAAATATGTTTACTCATAAAAAGCAACATTAACATTACAGTTAGCACAATTTAAGAAAGTCCTATTTCTTTTTTTATCTCTTGAGTTTTATCCAAGTAATTCCAGATGATACTGTTACAACAGCGGAAGTCACGTGATGCTTTTAACACGTCATGAGATCCTCGAAGGATCTTGAATTGTCCTGGCAACTCTAGTCTGTTCCATGAGCCTTCTTTTTTAGTATATAAGCCCGGCAAATAAAGCAGGAATGATATAGATAGAGAGATTAAAGATCGAGATAGTCGAGTCAAGCCGTGGTTGGGGTGTGTGAGTCCCTGTGAATTATAGCATGTGTTTATAAAAGTAGTTAAGTTTAAAGTGACTGTGGAAGTTAAATGTATTGCAAGGTTTGTAGCGAGAAAGAATGGACTGGTTTTTATTAGGAAGGGACTTGTATCACTGAAGTTTCTCGGAAAGAGTTTCTGCGAGAAATTAACAAACAAGCAGATAGTAACAAATTGGTGTCAGAGAGTGGGACGGAAAAGAGAAAAAAAATGGAAACAAGAAATGGCAAATCAAACTACAGCTTAGCATATTTGATGGCAGCAATACAAGAACAGCAAAAGAAACAAGAAGAATAAGAAAAGAAACAAGAAGAGAGATTACAACAGTTGTTGGAGGAAAATGAAAAGAAACAAGAAGAACGAGAAAATAAACAAGAAGAGAGATTACAGCAGTTGTTGGATGAAAAAGAAAAGAAACAAGAAGAAAGATTACAGCAGTTGTTGGATGAAAAAGAAAAGAAACAAGAAGAGAGATTACAACAGTTGTTGGAAGAAAAAGAAAAAACAAGAAGAGAGATTACAACAGTTGTTGGAGAAAAAAGAAAAGAAACAAGAAGAACGAGAAAATAAACAAGAAAAGAGACTACAGCAGGGGCAACTGGAACAAGAAAGGAAACAAGAAGAACAAATGGAAAAGCTTAGTAAATTTCAAAGAGAATTAAATACATTAAAAAATGATTTATTGTCTTTTACACAAGGAGGATACATTAACCATCGACTTAATCAGACCCAGACAACGACAAGCCCCTTCTAGACCCCGCAGCTAAACCCTAATACAGACATCTTCAGTCCTGTTAGAAGTCACATCCCAGATATGAATGTCAGCAATAGGGGTGATCCAGTAAGAAGGAAGCCACAGGAATTCGATAGGAAGGCACTGTGGGAAGCATATAGAGCACAATTTGAGCTCCTGGCAGAGATTAATGGATGGACAGAGGAGCAGAAAGCAGTGTACCTGGCAACAAGCCTGAAGGGACAACCACTGGAAATACTTGGACAGTTGTCAGCAAACGACACGCACAA
Organism: Limulus polyphemus; assembly: GCF_000517525.1. Classification (NCBI taxonomy): domain Eukaryota; kingdom Metazoa; phylum Arthropoda; class Merostomata; order Xiphosura; family Limulidae; genus Limulus; species Limulus polyphemus. The sequence goes on from NW_013666219.1 coordinate 358,054, forward strand.
CTATAGAAAAGTATGGCACACAAGGCCTACCCAACTGCACCACCCAATCTCCTCAAGTTGTTGCTGAGGGATCAGTCTGTAGATGTCTTAGACAGTCCACAACTGAAGATACAAGTAAATCAAGCACACCCCTCTACTATGCAGGATGCAATGGCCAGAGCTCTTGAATTTGAATCCTACATTAAGTCCAGCACAGAGGTACCAAGGTTGGTACAGTCATCAGGATTCAAGGCCAGAAAAGGTCAGCTTTCAGAGAGGTCTGAGGGACTTTGCTGGCACTGTAACAAACCTGGGAACAAGAAAGCTCAATGCTGGAAACTTCAACACAGGGAAGACGCCATCGCAGGAAAGGCTGCTACCCAGAAAGGTTTTTGGAACTGTGGAGAGCAAGGACATATGAGGAGCCAGTGTAAGAAGAATACCACCAACAAGTCAGCCTTGGGAAATCAGTAGTGGTTTGTGTTGATGGATGCCCACCAACCTCCATTGTGAAAGTCCCAACAGCTAAGTGTAAAATGGCAAGTACACATAGTGTTTACGTGACAGGAAAACTGGATGGCCAAAAGTACAACTTTGTTATAGATTCTGCATCTCAGCAAACCCTTGTGAGAATCAAGGTGCTAGATCACAAAGGAGTACCAGAAGCCATACAGAAGCTCTGTGGTGTGACAGGACACTATGCAAGGTTGTGGGTAACTATTGACCTCATGGGCTTAAAGAACATACACAAAGTATACTTGGCTGACATTGAAGACCAATGCATATTAGGGTTGGACTACTTACTACTGAGGAAGTGTGTAGTTAACTTCGATAAAATGACGTTTGGGAACAACAAAGGCCAAATTCCAGTAAGTGTTAAAAGAGAGGTTGAACTAATCAGGTGCCATCAAGCTAAAGTCAAAGTGGCTGAAGGAATTGATGATGGTGAAGTGGAACCAGGTATAGATATTAAATCAGAGCAAGAAAAAGACCAAGATTTAAGCCAATAATTGATTTTCTAAAAGCAAGTGTTTTGTGCCCTGCTTGGAAGAAGGTGTCTAGCTTAAGCCCTGTGACAAAGAACTATTGGGCACAATGGGACCAGTTGAAGCTTGAAGATGGTAGTCTTGTCCGGAGATGGGAGACTGCAGATTGGAAAGTGGCGACCTGGCAAACAGTTATACCAAGAAAGTTACGGGAAGTTGTGCTGCATCAATCCCATGATAGTTTAACAGGAGGACATCTCGAAGTTAAGAAGACATTGAGTCACCTACAACAGAGATGTTACTGGATAGGTTTGAGGCAAGACATGGAAGAATGGTGCAGGACCTACAGTACAAGTTGTGCAAAAAGAGGACCCAAGCATTAAGGGACATGCTCCAATGAAGTTACACCAAGTTGGTGCACCAATGGAAAGAGTAGCCATTGACATTGCTGTTCCTTTGCTCCAAACTCATGCTGGAAACAGGTACATTTGTGTGATGATGGATTATTTCACCAAGTGGCCTGAGGCATATGCAATACCAAATCAGGAAGCTAAACTGTAGCTTCGACTATTAGTGATTTCTTCTTCAGGTTTGGTATGTCATACGAACTGCATTCAGATCAAGGCCATAACTTTGAATCAACTGTGTTCCATGAATGCGGCAAGTTGTTTGGTATACGAAAGACCCGGACAATGCCACTTCACCTACAGTCTGATGGGATGGTAGAAAAGTACAATTGGACACTTGGACAGGAATTAGTAAAGTTTTGTAATAGCCGCCAAGATGACTGGGATGTCTTACTCCCTCCACTGTTGATGGCTTATAGAACAGCAGAGAATGAAGCCATTGGATAGACTCCAGTAAAGCTGATGTTTGGTCGGGAACTTTGGTTGCCAGTGGGTCTCATAACAGGATGCCCACCTTATGAAGAGTTGCCTGAAAATGTGTCAGAGTTTGTGAAACTGTTATCTGAAATGATGGATGATATTCACCATCAAGTGCATTCAAACTTGAAAATGTTTGCTGATTCCATGAAGCTATGTTATGATAAGAGATCTAATGAAGTCAGCTTTGTACCAGGAGACAAGGTGTGGTTGTATAATCCCAGGAAGACCAAAAAGAAGTCTCCTAAGTTGTTTTCTCCATGGGAAGGCCCATATGACATAGTTGATCGTCTCTCAGACGTGACTTTCCGAATAAAATGTGGTCGGCGAGGTAAGCCAAAGGTGGTGCATGGCAACAGAACAAAGTGAACAACAGAACAAATGATGCTGCTGAAAACGTGTCACCTCAAAAAGCCACTGTCGAAGAAGAAACTCTACCCGTGTTTACAGAAGGAAAACAGTGAAGCCCTTAATGAAGTTACTACCACTGATGTGACTGGTACCAATAATAGGACAGTTCTTGATGGAGCAGATGAACCCCACGACGAGACGGAGACCAGTACGGAAGAAGATAAGTCCCATAAAAATTAAGAAACTATGTTGAATTTTAATTTTGTGTTTGTAAATTCTGAGCATTTAATTAAGTTATTGTTAATTATATATTGGTTTAATGTAAGTGGCTATTGTTCGGGACGAACAATACTAAGGAAGGGGCAGTGTTACGACAGCGGAAGTCACGTGATTCTAGTAACACGTCATGAAATTCTCGAAGGATCTTGAATTGTCCTGGCAACTCTAGTCTGTTCCATGCGCCCTCTTTTTTAGTATATAAGCCCGGCAAATAAAGTAGGAATGATATATAGATAGAGAGATTGAAGATCGAGATAGTCCAGTCAAGCCGTGGGTGGGGTGTGTGAATCCCTGTGAATTATAGCGTGTGTTTATAAAAGTAGTTAAGTTTAAAGTGACTGTGGAAGTTAAATGTATTGCAAGGTTTGTAGCGAGAAAGAATGGATTGGTTTAATTGGGAAGGGACTTGTATCGCTGAAGTTTTCCGGAAAGAGTTTCTGCGAGAAATTAACAAACAAGCACATAGTAACAATACCATCAACCATAATACAAATTGGTTCTTTAATTGCAAATAAAAACTGTGGGCGACAATTAGGTGTAAACACTCAATCATCTTTGTTTATAAATTTAGCTGTCCTTGATGTCAGCAAAGCTACATCAATTCTACTATAAAAAAATGAAAATATTTTATGGAGGATTAGTGTAATCTACGATACGTTTTTTCCCGTTTTATAAGTTAAATTTTTGTGCGCCAGCAATACCAAGCGTGAGGGGCGCGTGTACCCGATCCGATTTTATTACTCATCAGCCTACCCTTGAATTGAAATTCTTTCAGGCAGGATTAGAGTAAATTCATCTATGAGACCCTGTGCGTGATGAAATATATCAATCGAAAGGGTTTGACCTCCTGGGTCAAAATCTGTAATTAGATCTCAAATCGGTCAAGAGATGACGTAGCTATGAGCTAAAAGTTTGTACTTGAAAAAAAAAATTCAGAGCCATTCTATGAGCCGCTGTGCCGGGGCTAAAAATTGATAACGCGAGAGCAAAAAAATGCTAACCTAAGATCCCCTATTACGTCTGTGTACTTGAACATGCCTTAAGATAATGTGACGTTGTTCTTCAACTTAATTAGTTTCAGGTCTTAGCAAGGACAAATGATAAACAGAACCTCAAAATGAAAAGAAACTTGTTCATTCACAAGCTGAGGCCTGAGATCAGTATTAAAAAGCTGCTAAGTAAATTGCTGGAACTATTGTAATTATAGAACAACTGCCTCACCTGTAGGTATAATGTTAAAATATTTATGACAATAAAATATTATATCTTAATACAAACCTGTCAAACACTAGGAAGCAGTGTTCATTAAAAACTCTTGGTATCCCTCTGCTCCTGTGAAAATCACATCCACCCAGATCCGCATGGCTTCTGGGCTGGGCGCGGTAAGATAAAAAGTTCGATCGTAGGTTTTAACGCAAAACGTCGATCCAGGATACAGACTTTTACTGGAGTGGAGGTGGTCTACATAAACTTCTTCGATAGCCTTGGGAAAGAAAAATAACTTGTACAACATTCGACATTGTTATACTTCCTGAACTGCCTAGATTTATGGTTTGGCAATTCTGTTGCTGTCACCTGTTGACCACTTAAGCTATTCTGATTTGGTTGATAATATCATATATAATATTAATAGTACTCTAAATTTAACCATAGGAAAAATGTAGTTGTATTATTTGACAGACCGAAATGGGCTCTAGTACTAATACTATGTTTCTATTGTTAGTTGTTCGAAGAATTGTGAAAAGCCTTTTAACACCATCGTTGAAATATAACTATTGTTATAAATTTATTTGATAATAAACCAAAAAAAATAATATATATATATATA
>NW_013666219.1:362546-366155 GCF_000517525.1 Limulus polyphemus
TGTAATATAACTATTGTTATAAATTATTTAGATAATAAACCAAAAAAATAATATATATATATATATATATATACAGATGATAAAGAAAGAAATTTCAATTTCACTATTATTTCATCACTTTTTTTTTGTTGTTGTTGAATCAAAACTCAGTCTTTTTTTTTTCTTAGTTTCCTAATGAGTTTTAAGTTCGGTATGAAATCGATCTTCTTACCAATACTGTATTATGTGCTTTATTGAAGTCGGTTAACAATAATATACTTATTGCTGCCTAGTTCTTTTAGAGCTAAGTTGTAAAAAGACGATAAGAAATGTTTTTTTTTAATTCTGGTTTCAATAATGTTGTCAATATCAAAAGTGCTAGTACTTTTAAAGGTAATAACTAAACATTAACTTAAATGGTAAGTTTAAAACGTTGATGAAAAATCAGTCTTGGTATTTCATTTCTTACTACTTGCAAACAAAGTCACCTTACATCCCAGTTCTTGAATTTTAAAACCACAAATTACCAGATTCGTGACTCACAAGCCCATCGTTCCTCCAAACGTCGTCTTCTTCTAGGAGAAATAAAGCTGAAATATCGAATAAAGTATCAACTCACCACTCGGCGTGAAGCATGTTATTTGGAGCTTCAAAACTCTCTTTCCTGGACTGACTTTAACAGCCTTTTTAATAGTATATGTACTCTCAACTGTAAAATTTTAGCCAGTCATGAACACATACATAATACAAAACTTAATAAGTTGTCTACCTCTCATCATCCTGAATCGCTAAACTCAAACTGATTTTTAACTACAGTGATGCTGAACTCTAGGAAAAGGGATAAACTTTTGGTTGCCGCCATTTTAATTAAATTTTAGTGATTACCCTTCCCCCTTTGAAAATATTTACAAAACGTTAAAATCCCAATCTACCTTTAAGGGTACTAGCGCTCTTGATATTGAAAACATTATTAAAACTAGAATAAAAAAACTTGTCTTATCGTTTTTTTACAAGTTCAACTCTCACAGTACTCCCTCTCCTTTTTCAAGAGAAGAATTCTTAGCTATAAAATAACTACCTAGCAATAAGTATATTATGTATTAACCATGCAAATATTTTTCAAGAATATCAATTTGGTAATGTATTTGATGCAAAGAAGTATTTCAATTTGGAATTAGAAATTTTTAAAACTATATTTTATGCTGGAGTTTCACACTCCTGAGGTTGTTTGAAACTCTGGTGTTCATACACCAGGTTTAAAACAGAAACGGTAAAATGTATACCTGAAAGTAAACTCCGCCTTTCACTTTTGATTCACTCTTATCGCTGTAATACACCAAAGCATGCTTGTTCCTGTCGAATACGAACCATCTCCTCTTCCAAATATGCAGTGCTCCACCTAATTTGTGCAAGTATCCTCGACAGGACGTAGGGGTCAATTGGACAAAGGGACACAGTTCGATTTGATGACCAGCTGTTTCGATGTGATGACGCAAATTCAGCTCTGATCCACGGACGGGAAGATAACGTGTCAGCGGACGTTGAGACTTGAGTTTCTCTCTTTTACGGACTTCCCCGCCACTCGAGGCACGAGGAACATCTAAAAGTTTGTCATTTTTACTGTAGCTGGTAGATTCTTGTTGTCGAGTCTACAAACAAAAAGGGGTTATGCAGTAAAATGATGTGGGTAGCTTACTAATCCAATCAAGGTCTAAGTCAAAGAATTCAAAGTCTCAATCAAAATGGGCAGTAATCCGCATTTGAACAATAACATCATAAGGTGTTACCATATATTATAAAAACGAACAATGACATCAGTCATACACCTAAATAGCAATGATTTTCACCTTATTTCAAACAAGTGAACGAATATAGGTTTTCAATGTAAGGCTTGTTATCTTAAAAATGCACTTTTTATTTATAAGTATTAGTCTTACTATTTTTTTTTCACAACAAACACTGATCGGTAGCTTAGTAATGTGTCAGTTTATGAGTTATTGTTACATAATTCATGTTGGCATTTAGAGCACAACTTGAACATTATTCACATTTTAGATAACTACAATTCCGCAAAACAGGATTGCTGATCTAGTCCACACAATTTTTTGAGCACACTGCTACCCTACACACAAGGTAAAAAGCTGCACCACAAAGTATTAACACCACTCATATTTACCAGTGTTATATGCATGGCTCCAGAACAAACTGGTGTTTTTTTTAATTCGGTTTCTATTTATTATGTTAAGTCTCCGTAAAAAATAGAACATATAAAGATGTATGTATAATTGAATAGCAGTAGTATCGAATTTGTTTTAATTCCTTCAATAAATTCAATGTTATTTTAATCCAAGTACCACTGTCTTTCGCAAGATATGGCGTTTACAGTAAACCGGTGTTGATATATCCAGCAATCTTCAGCTCGAAACAGAACAAAAATTTTTGATTTAAGTGGAACCTTATTCCATTCCGATTTGCCTCAAAATAACTGAAGGTTATACAAATACTGTTTCGACTCTATTTTGGTCCAAGTGGAAAACTGTTCAATTTCTTTTAGTACAAACAGCTCGATGTTAAAATATTGAATTACTCAACTCGGCAGATGCAAGCAATTACTCTTACTTCAAGGTTACAGCCGAAACACTCAAGATTCCTTTGGAAAAAAACAAAAAACAACAAAATCACCCAAGTGTGGAGACGAGGGGGGGGGGTAATATATCGGAGCCAAGCGGAATGAGTAATGTTAACGGTTATGAAAAGAAAAAAACAATGGTTCATTAAATTTTACGCAAAAGAACCAAATGAAGATACTTAGTTTATTTCTGGAACTGAAAAACGACCGAATAATTCTGAAAGAGAAGAAGCGTTATAAATAAATTTTCAGTTACTGTCTAAGCCGTGCATTCATGCTTAGAATATAACGAGAGTGAAGTTAACACTTTATCTTACACTGTTCTATTGTCTGCACTTCACAAATTGGTGAAACAAATACTTTAACTGTTTAAGCAAAAATAAGGTGTTGTCGCGGAAATGTTCACCCTCCTCTTCCATTGCTCATAAACGATAAGAAACGAGCTATAGCACTTCACCGGAGAAAAGGATTCGTTTGTTGTTAAGCGCAACGCTACACAAATGGGCTATAAGTGCTCTGGCTACTGCAAGTATCGAAACCCGATTTTTAGCGTTATAAGCATTCAGACTTACCGCTGAACCACTAAAGGGGAGACATATAAAAGGAATTATGTTTATTAAGGAATGCTACCTACTCAGTTAGCAAGTAATTTATGAACTATAGAAAACTATTAAAAAAAAGTTTTACCAATGCCATTATTTTCTAATATCAAAGAATGAACCACACTTTAACAAACATTAAAAACAAACAAACATGCATATAGAATTAAGTTCTAGAAACAAGATACACCTTTAGCGCGGCAATATACAAGAACACTTAGTTTGAAGTTAAGCACAAAGCTATACAATGGGCTATCTGTGCTCTGCCCACCACGGGTATCGAAACTCTGTTTCTAGTGTTGTAAGTCCGCAGACATACCGCTGTGCCATTGACTGTATAAAACAAATATTCATCAAGTGAAAGTGTTACATTCAAGTGAACTGGGACACGAAAGACTCACA
>NW_013666219.1:366517-367599 GCF_000517525.1 Limulus polyphemus
CTGTAGTATCAGCTCAGAATTAGATAATCTCCAAAGCAGTATGGCTAGATATCGGCTGTCGCTGAACCAAGCTTCATACTAAATAAACCCTTACACACAAGTTACAAGAAGATAAAACGTACAAGATATTTACCACTGGATGATTTTCCTATCATTGCTGTATAGCCGATATTAATTTTTGTTCATGAGTGGTTACATTTCTTATTACATGCGTGTGACAGTGTAACTACAACTGACAAACAGATCACCACTCGAGTAGCCCTCTAGGGGCACAGCAGAAAGTATAACAGCCTATAGCACTAAAAACCAGGTTTCGACACCCGTGGTGAGCACAGCACGAATAGCTTCACTACAAACAAACAAATCACTGTAGTAATAACAAGAATTGTTAAGAAAAACAGTACATCAAACACAATTATTGTATTAATTTCATAAGTAACTTAAAAACACAGTGTGATATTCTCACACTTAATAGGTGCCCTGCTGCTTCTGAAGTGCAACCTTTACTTTCAAGTTGACATCGATAAATAGAAATATTACATGTATGATGTCTGAGTTACCTTTTACTCGCCAGTGTTACAAATATTACCCTAAGCAGCATGTTCTCAACCCACAAAGTGTTTTAGAAGGGATCCTTGGAATACAATAATTTTTAGATATAATTTTAAATATACAGTATAGTTTCTCATGTTTTCACCAGATCTATGCAGTTTTCTGTACCATTGTAAATGCGAGCTGAGTCGATCAGTTAGGGTGTTTCTTTACATATATTAAAAAGTTACAAATATAACCCTTTTTAGAAAGCTAAAAATAATTTAATTTGGATCCTTAGGCCACGGGATAATTAGATCTCAGAAGTCTGAGATCACCGGCCCACCTGCAAGCGAACCACGAAACTGTTCAAAATCATAAAGAAATTATATACTTGTTACATACTGGCATAGGCATTGAATCACATTTTACAAGATTTGCAGCTAATCCCAGACTACATTATTGTAAAGTCCAAATAAGGTGCTATATCACCGAAAGGTATCCTTTCAGTGCAAACTTAGAAATGTCAACAATTAAGTTTCCCACTTAAG
>NW_013666219.1:368342-397927 GCF_000517525.1 Limulus polyphemus
TGTAGTGTATGTATATATATATATATATAAAGCAAAGCTATGTCTGTCTTTTGTTAAGATGAACTGACTGAAAAAAAAATTTTAGTGAAATTTGACAGAAAAACTCAAGACTGACCCGCAATGATCGAGTTTAAATGTATAAGCAATCAAACAGTGGAGTTTGCAACCACTAAAGTTTTTACTGACGCCAAACGATTTTTTCTGAATTTCATGCAAAGCTAAAAGAAAGCTATCTGCGCTAGCAGTCCCTAATTTGGCAGTGACAGGCTAGAGGGAAGACAGCTAGTCAACACCACCCGCTGCCAACTCTTAGGCTACTCTTATCAACAAATAGTGGGATTTACCGTCACATCATAACGCTCCCACGGATGAAAGGGCGAGCATGGTCGGTGACGGGGATTCGAACCCGCGACCCTCAGGTTGTGAGTCGAGCGCCTTAACTAGACACCAAACATACGTAACATTTAATGCCGACCTAGAATAGGTAATTTTCGTGATTGCCCATATTCAATTGACTTAAATGACGCAGGCACGCACCGTCCCGCTATCCCCGTGAAACCGACGAAATAAGTTCTGTGCGACGCTTGGGTACATTTTCTAGTATTGTACAAAATATTTTTTTCTGAATATCCACTACTTGGTTTTCGACAGTAACTAAAATTACGAATATCTCGGGATATAAATTGACATATATTTGAAAATTCAAACAATTCTAATTGCCAGAAAGAAACTTTAGCCATCAGATTTGTTCAACCTATATCTATGTCCTCACAAATGCAGGTCTCATTACCCATATGCGGGTTGGTTTTGTTCCATATAATCAACCTTATTTACATCAGTTGCATCCTAAATTTAATTCACATTTCTATAACAGAAAATAAACCTAAGCTCCCGTATAAATGCGACTATATAGAACTGTAAGATTACCTTGGAAAGGCTAGCCATATTAATCAATAAATAATATGTCCTGCAATACATAAAAACATGCACAATGAAGTATGAAAAAAAAATAATTAACCGAATTTTCTCATTTACTGACTAATTTACGTTTGCACTCAATCATCAACCACTTTGTCCATTCATTCATGTACTTATCGGTTAATCTATACTTCCTCTCATCTATTTTTCTACTTATTTAATTACTCTATTAATCTCGCTGTATCAGTATAGGTATTCCACTGTGCCTATACGCCGATTAATCTCTGCCTCTCCATTTAATAACCTTTACTTCTATTTCGTTCTCACGTCTATAACTATCTATTTATCCATCTATCAAACTATCTGTATGTAGATTTACAAGTGAGAAAACATTGAAAATAAAAAGAAAACTACTTATAATTTTGCATTTCAATTCACTGAAAAACTAAACGAGGGCAATGATTCTGACCTCTGCTGATAATTTTAATTATATGTCTCTAATTAGTTTTCATTGAATTAAAATACAAGATTAAATACTATCTTTAGTTCAAACATTTTTTCCCTTATATTCATCAGTTTTCTCAAACATTATTTATAATGTTTGAGTTTTTACAGGCAAAAACCACATTCACAAAGCCACAATTATAATGGATGATTGATTAATTTCATTATAATTGTGATGTGATAACCTATGAATGTTGAGTAGCATAATGTCAAATGTATACTTTGTTACATTAAATATTTGATAACTTCAATAATGTTTCAATTGTTAGATGTTTGTAGCAGAATGAAGTAAAAAAATACCTTTATTAATCATCAACAGTTGTTAATCCCCCTCAAAAAAAAAACACGTTTCAGACTTCAAAGTGTTAAATTTTCAACTAAAATAAAATTCGTAAGCGTGCATGTGCGCTTATGCCCTGCAATAAAGTCTTATCATACGTTTCTATAATTTTCTTTTATCATCTATAGATTATAGACATAATTTTCTCAATTTGACAAATTAACTATATTCTGCTTTTAAAAAAATTACTTTTTAACACTTTCTAGTAGAAAGGTTGAAATTTGTTAAAATTTGATCAAAGTGAAACTTATCCTGCTATGACTAGTTTTATTCAGTACGAATAACTTCACTCTTTTGGATTACTTTCAACATCATTTTTACTGCATTAATTAGAAGTTACCTTTTATTATATAGAGGTAGATACAGAGAGAGAGAAGCCTTAGAAAAACACAAATATGCCATTATTTTTTCTGCTCTTCAATATCAAACAGGCCTATCAAAATTATAGAACTGTCAGTTTATATATTTTTGTCCAAATAGTTTTTTATCTGTATATCTTTTAATCGATGTATGTTTATTTCATCTAATGTCTTAGTAACGAACCTATCTTTCTATCCATTTATCTATCGACTTATCAACACGACATTCACTAAATATATGTATATATTACTTTCATCCATCCATCAAACTATCTACAAAATATAAACTAGAAGTAGAAGTTTCGGTTTCACACCTGATTGTACGGACTGCGCTCTCTTGATATCCGTTCATTTTTGTTAATTTTCTTCAACTTGTTGACATAACCCATTAGAATGGCTGACATTATTCTGTGTTTCGCCCAGTTCAACTAGATTATGAGAATAACGCCTAGAAATTGCTGGGTAGGACTGGACAAGGTAGTAGTTTCTTCAGTTCGGAACTTCAAGTCACTTCATCGTATCAGAAAATTAATATCCTGCACTACTAAGGCACAAAATTAATATCCTGCACCACTAAGATACAAAATTAATATTCTCTTCGAAATGTTAATGCTTTCACCACGTACGAATGCGACAAAATTCTTGAGTATTTTTATCCCTAAAAACTTCGAATTTTGAACAAATCTAGATCAGGTGCCTAGGTGACTTCATTATACACTCACAAAGAAATTATTCTGTGAACTTATATAAAAGAAAAAAAATCAAGTTTGAAACTTTTAATTTAGCTCTTAAGAAGAACGTTTGGATTTTACGAGTTCCAAACTCGCATTTCGAATGAAATCATTTCTGAATAATGCTACAAACAAAGGCTTGTCAGTAACAATATGGCACGTGTTCAACTATATTGTGACGTACAGTATGTTTGGCCAACCACAAAAGAGAACCCCTTGTTAAACCTGAACCAATTGGAAATCAGAAAAATGGAAAGGCTCAGTGTCAGTAGAGGTCAAGGGAGGCAGGTAATCAACTTGAAACCGTGTATGACGGTTCAATGCGTCGAACGAGTGAACTACACGAGAGGTTTACAAGGAGAAACGTGTTTTATTTGAATTGGACTTTTTAAAAAAACAACAACAAAGATTTTAAACAACAGAGTTCGGCGTTTAAATAAATAAAAGAAAAAGTTAACAGGAAACAATATTTTTTTATTTTGCATATGGGTATTGAAGTTATTGAACATATCTTAACCGACTAAGTAACGGACTTTTTAAATATCATAATATCCTATGTTAATATAAGGAAGTAGATTGTTTTAACAATACAGATCAGTCTAACAATAAAATGTTTAACGTTCAACAATAATAATAAGTTAGTAAATTCACGTTAGTAAGCTCCTCCTATCACGTTTGAAAACTATGGCCACAACAGAATAAAATACACAGTAAATGCTATACATATAGCTTTAATGATTATATGTGATAATTTTCGAAATTCGGCATCTCTGCAGCTTATAGTAAAGGTTATCTAACATGGGAAAATATACGTTTCAAAATTACAAAATTTCTGAAACGTCAGTGTTCAAGTTTGAATTAAAACCCATCTCACTTGACTCATGCAAATGACTGCTGTCATACTTTTCATACAATGCAAAGCAATTAAATAATATACGAAATAATTTTTGTTGCATTATTAACTCATACGCCTCATACAATCAAAACTACTTCAACAGACTGTTTCAATTCGTCTATCATAAATATAATGATACAGCACTATTAGCTAAGTATCACAAATTTAGCTGTAGCTGACATACGAAATAAGACACAAACTGATGATAAATTTATTTGTCGAATCACTTTTTTTTCTGAAGTAGTTTTGAATATAATTCACTTTTAATGAGGAAAATACGAAAAAATGTTTGAATGCATACATTATTTGGAAGATTTACATCTCACTCCGTTCTCAGCACCGTTTTGAAAAATAACTGCGTTCCACCCTTATCTTCATTTATTCCCGATGACGCGGCCTGGCATGGCCAGATGGTTAGAGTGCTCGACTCGCAATCTGCGGGTCGCGGGTTCGAATCTCCGTCCCACCAAACAGGCTCGCCCTTTAGCCATGACGGTCAATCCCACTATTCATTGGTAAAAGAGTAGCCCAAGAGTTGGCGATGATGACTAGCCGCCTTTCCTCTAGTCTTTCACTGCTAAATTAGGGACAGCTAGCGCAGATAGCCCTCGTGTAGCTTTGTGCGAATTTCTAACCAATCCTGATGACACCAAAGTTTTTGTGTTCTTCGGAGTAGGATAAAGGGAAGTTTTGCTTGAAATAATTTTAAAATCTGATTTTTTGTCGCATATCACCAATTTATTCCTTGAATATGATAATTTCTTTAACATATGTTGTCTCCCTCATAACACTGTGAGCAGTTACATAGAGAAAAACTTATATGAGAATACACCAGAAGATATGATGGATATAACCACCAAATTCTCTTTATAGGTGTATTAGTTTTTTGTTTGTTTGTTTTGGAATTTCGCGCAAAGCTACACGAGGGCTATCTGCGCTAGCCGTCCCTAATTTAGCAGTGTAAGACTAGAGGGAAGGCAGCTAGTCTAGTCATCACCACCCACCGCCAACTCTTGGGCTACTCTTTTACCAACGAATAGTGGGATTGACCGTCACATTATAACGCCCCCACGGCTGAAAGGGCAAGCATGTTTGGTGGGATGCGGATTCGAACCCGCGACCCTCAGATTGTGAGTCGAGCGCCTTATCCACCTGGCCATGCCGGGCACCGGGGTGTATTAGTCACCACAATTGTGGAATATCTTCTACACGTTATTTTTTAGTGTAAATTTACACAATTAGCTATCTGTACTCTGTCCACCGCAGACAATCTAACCTGGATTCAGGGGTTGTAAGTCTGTAAACGTACTGATGACCCATCGGTGGAATCGAATATCTCCAAAATCAGACAGCTGTTTAAGTTCAAACACAAAACGGCCCCAAAAGCTGGAATAACACGAAATATTTTACAAACATAATCCGGGTATAAGTTTGTTTGTTTTTTGAATTTCGCGCAAAGCTACACGAAGGATATCTGCGCTAGCCGTCCCTAATTTAGCAGTGTAAGACTAGAGGGAAGGCAGCTAGTCATCACCGCCAACTCTTGGGCTACTCTTTTACCAACGAATAGTGAGATTGACCGTCACATTATAACGCCCCCACGGCTGAAAGGGCGAGCATGTTTGGTGTGATGGGGGTTCGAAGCCGCGACCCTCAGACTGCGAGATTATAAGATTACAAAATCTACAACAAAGAGTCGCATAATATTGGGAAAATCTGTAAAGCCAGTGTGCCATTCAACTCAACAGATTTGTTTGTTAGTTAGCTAAAGAACAAAATCATATTGAACAAGCTGCTATGCCCAGCGCAGGGAATCGAGCCTCGGATTGTAAAGTTTTAAGTCCCGCCGGGTGACCAACTCAACAAGTGTCAGCAATAATTTGGTACAGATACCCTAAATGACTGACCTAACTCATCGACTAAATACTAAAGGTGAATTGCTCTTGTTTGATTTCAAAGTATTGTTTAATACCCAATAATGTAGCGATTTCACATACCTCGGTATCGCAAACACCACGTTCTTTACTCTAATTATTCAGTTCTGTTTGAAATATGTTCAGAGGAGCCTGAAGAAGAATGCAGCATTGTGACTAAAGCTATACATGTGAACATTTTGAGGGACTTCACTTTGATCAATGGCCGTGACTTCTTAAATCAGACTGTATTACTAAGTGGGTGACTTATGGACCGCATAAACATTTACGTTAAAATTTTCAGACAAAGATGACCATTGTAAGCTCCCTCTCCCCTTCTCCTCTCGGCCGTCAATATGTAGTAGTCTTCAGCGATATTCCAAAAAAAATACGAAGGTTGAAACCTAAACAGAATGGTTTCATTTGTTGTCGAAGCATATACATTTGGCTAGTTAACTTATAAATTACTCAAAATGCATAAAGAGTAAAAACTGTCGTTTTTTAACACAAACATAACCAAAAATTGACGTAAGCATTTAAAAAAACATGTCCAGAATAATACAAGAACATTTAGAAAAGCCACGAATTTTGTAGCATTAAGAATCAAACATGTTTTGACGTACCCACGCGCTTTTTATTGAAACAGGTTAGCATTTTTAAAGATATGAGGGATTGACAATATAACTTTGTTTAATGTTTAGTGAGAAACCTACTGAACTGAATAATTAACTTAAAAATATGACAACAACAACTTTTGCAGTAGACAAGTTCTTATTTTAATAATAACTGGGTTATTACCAGGTAGGAGTTACATTCCAAAAGGCAGATGAATATCAGAGGTCGTTACAGGTTCGTTGTGGCGTGAACAAGTTTATAGGTGACGTTAATTTAGCTTTTTTTTTGATAGTAAAATGGGGTGTATATAAATATTAATATAGATAAATGGAGGTCCTGAATATTTATTTAGCGTTGTTTTGATGACTTTATCAGTAGTGCCTTAAATATTTTTCTTCCGTTGATGTCTGTCTGGTTCTCTTCATATAATTTCGACATTGTTTTGTTTTGGATGTTCGCACAAAGCTACACAGCAAGGGATACCATAGATTAGAGGAAAGCAGCTAGTCAACAGCACTCACCGACAACTCCTTGGCTACTCTAATTGAATGATGAATTTTGAACGTCAATCTTATAACGCACCTATAGTCCCAACGCGATTTTGGAGCAACTGGACGTAACCCAAATCATCTAGGATCCAGAGTTATAACAGAAAATGTATGAAATACTGAGTTAATATCTTAACTCGTCTGCCTAGAAGTCAAAATACATACATTTTTATCAGTATCATCGCAATAAAACAAAACAAAACAAAACAGATATTACTGTCACGGGTCTACAGCGCTCAGGCACAAAACCGTAGAGCTAACAGCTTTTATCCAGCTGCATGACGCATACAAAGAAGCGAGTAAGACTTCACGCTTAATGTTAATATCTTTATAACTGAGCTGGCAGAGTTACTTGTATCTTAACCAAGAGACAAGAATAAACAGCTTAAAAGGACTAGAAAAACATTACATGGTTTTTCGCTAAGCAAACAAGCAACGTATTGATGTTATTTCCAAACATCAGCAGGAAACGACTACAATAATCGTTTAGACTTTTCTTAATATTTTGGATCCATTGTTAAATGTCTAGCTTTTTTCTTTAGCCTGCTTTGTCATCTAAAGACACACTTCTGGCTTCTTTGATTAATATTATAAGATTTGCTCTATGATCTGTTCGTTTGTTGGTATGTCAGAATATTAGCAGGTAATAAAAGTCAACTGAACTAATGCGGTTTTTAAGTATGATGGTATATGATGCGTACAATTAGACTATGGTTGCGTGATTTGTATTTAAAAAGGAATTTTTTTTTGAAACATTAACTTAAAAGCAGGACGATAGCCGATTGCAATAAGAACTTTGAAGGTCTCCTTTTGATCTTCTTATAAACTGGAATCATGAAAGTATTATGTTACAGTTGGTGTATGTTAAAATGGTATATCAAATGAATTCAGAAATGATAAAAATTCTTAATTTGAAAATGAAAACTTTAAATTAAGCATCCATTTATGTTATCTTTCTAATTTCATATGTTATAAAATTTATAAAAGTAAATTGCATCGAACAACACAAACATGAAATGTTATAATCCTCAACAACAATTAAACAAGTTTTTTGTAAAACACGCATACAAAACTGAAAACAACAAACCTATTAGCAACATTAATATGTGTTAACCAAATTGTCTCTGATGAAGAAAGGTCAACCTTCCTAAAGTATTTCGGATATCTAGTTTGTGATCCTAGGTGCTTTCCACGTCTTTGAATTCAAAGTTTTAAATAGACTTCCTCACCTAAAACATTGATAATTTTTTGAAACTAATTAAAACATTCCAAAGACGTTCTACAGTTTTCAAATAAGCTATTTATTTAGAACCGCAAATTTTCTCTGTGGAAGAAAAAAACTTGTACGTCACAAAGCCGTTCGTCTTCCTAAACTTAATTAACAAAACCAACTGTATTCTGTCAACGTGACTGATAGTTTTTGGCATCCAAGCAAGAAATACGCCTACAGAATTATTTGCTATAGAAGGCAACTCGCCATCACAAACAACTTCCAAGTCTCTATTACTAACTATGAAAGTTTAATAATCCTTTCCACCCTTTTCACGCCTCATAACGACAACTGTTTAAATGTGAGAAATCAACAGGAAGAACTTATTGCAGCGCTACATATGCACCTCTCTTAATTGATACTAATGATGATCCTGTTAAGATGAAAGTGCAGCGAAAACACCAACAGTCTACAACGATTTAAAACCACGCACACACTTTAACCTAAAATTCTTTTAAGTTTTGAACCTTATAAGAATATTTCAACAGAAACTGTCACCTTGTTGAAGATTCGAAATAAATCGAAATATATTTTCTAACATCAGAATTATGAATCTGAATGACACTTTTTGTTCATACAGGCTGAAACAGCCAGGTAACAGACTGCTAGGAATGGCTGTCTCTAATGTTTAGCTGCTGGCCAAAGAGAAGACAGCCAGCTAGTTGAACCCACCATCACAATTGGCATTGTCTGACTCTTCAAACCAAATAATGGGATTGAATGTCATTTTTATAATGCACCCACAATTGAAACTGTGGATATTTTTACTGACATATATAAGGTATGTTGAAAACTTCTTTGGTTGGTTGGTTGTTGGGATTTATTGGTGCAAAGCAACATGGCTATATGCGCCAAACAACAGGTAAAAAGAGTAAAAAGTAAAATTCTATAAAATGTATAAAATAAATCAAGCAAAATCGAAACATTCAAAAAATCAGATAAAATACTCTATAGAGTTAAAAAGATCAATAGCTCGTAAAAATGTAAAAATACAAACAAATTTGACAGCGTCACCATCGCAAATGACACTGTCCAATGTCAGGGTTAAACCCCGAGAAAACGTGTCTAAAATGGTGTCCCCACTCAAGGTAGTAACAATGGCACAACAGTAAAACATGGGCTATTGTGACTTAAGTGCCACAAAGGCCACATATTGGTGGATAAGTTCCAGATAAAAGAAAACGATGAGTTAAAACTGTGACCAATGCGTAGCCAAGCCAGGACAGCTTCCACCTTCCGATCCTTACCGAAACAAGATGGCCAAAGAACAACAGAAGGTTTCATCTGGAAGAGTTAGTAATGATGTTGCTCACTACAAGTGGACTGCCAACTGGCAAGAAGCCGAGCCTTCAATACAGGACTGTAGTCCATATACGGGATAGGCACGGCTGTGACTGCACCATAGAAGATGGACTGAGCTGCAGTGTTAGCGAGCTCGTTCCCGGAAAATACCGACATGCCCAAGTGTCTAAAAAAACTGGATGCTAATGGAAGATGGAAAAAAATGGACCAGCCATTGTTGAACATCGACGAGAACAGGGTGAGAACTAATGTTAAGTGATTCCAGAGCCAGTAGGGAGCTAAGAGAAACAGTGTAAATAGTACAATCAGTGTACTGAATAGCTATTACATGATCCAGGGCAAGAGAAATGGCATACAACTCAGTAGTGAACACAGAAACTGTAGAAGGGATCCTGCGAGCAACTACCAAGCCACAACAAACCATGGCAGAGCCTACAGAGTCACCTGATTTTGAACTATCTGTGTAAATAGGAATGGAAGGATGGTTTGAAAGATGTTCAGCAAAGAGAAGACGGTACTTCCAATCAAGAGTATCTGCCTTCCACGGATGACTCAAGGAAAGGTCACATCTGGGGATGGTAATAAGCCATGGTGGAATGGGCTAATCATTGGAGACAGCAACGTCATCCAATGCCAGACCCAATTCGGCCAGCTGCAACTGGATACAAAGGCCAAAAGAAGGAATTGCAGACCTTCTATACTGAAAGAGCATGGCCCAACGGGGAAGAAAGACACAACATCATGTTGGATGCTGTGGTAAAGATCAAACCTTGGTAGCATATTGCAGAGAAAGTTGCAAATGGTGGGGGTGAAGAGGAGGTTCGTGGGACTCAGTGTACAAACTCTGGACTGGAGAAGTGTGGAAAGCCCCCATGCAGAGCCTGTGCAAAAGAACGGGAAAGGGTCAAACCAACATGGACCTGGAATCATCAGTGTAGTAAAAAGTTCGGAATAAAAATGTGTAAATGGCCATGCAACCCATATGAGTGGAGGTCCCGCAAAATGCTGTACCTCCACATAGTGTCTTTAGCCTTCTCAAGATCAAAGAACACGGACACAAGATGTTCTCTCCTGAGGAAGGTTTCAAGTCAACTCAGATGGTCCATGGTGGAGCACTGTCGATGGAACCTACACTGAGTGGACGAGAAGAGATTGTTTGATTTGAGGAAACAAACAAGACGAGCATTAACCAACATTTCAAAGACCTACAGACAGCTAGTCAAAGCAACTGGATGATAATTAAAAATAATCTTGGGATTGTCACCATGCTTAGAGAAAGGGAAGACAATAGCCTGGCTCCAGGTATCAAGAAAAATGTTCTCCTGCCAGAGAGGAATAGCATGAGAGGCAGAAGAGAGATGGTGCAGCATCTTATAATGAAGATCATCATGTCTGACCAATGTACAGCCAGACCAATGAATAGCAAGTTTGAGTTCCACCAGTGTAAGGGGGTGATTATCGTCATAGAGACAATCAGCCTGAAAGGAAAGAGGCAATCGCTCTGCCCAAGACTTGATGGCCAAGAAGGCAGGGGCAGAAACAGAAGTGCTGGATGCATGAGAAAAGCTTTCACCAAGAGTACTGGCGATGCTCTGTACATCAGCAACTTCCCGGCCATTGGATAGCAAGATGGAAAGGGAATGGGAAATATACCTCCCATTAACCTTCTAAATCTTGTTCCATATGACTTTGAAACTGGTGGTAGAAGAGATGCTAGTTGTAAACTTACTCCAAGATACCTTTTAGCTTTTATGTCTGACCTGCCAAGCATGGGCACATGCCTGCTGGAAAGCAATGTGGTGAGAAAGAGTGGGATACCTTTCAAAGGTATCCCAGGCTCATTTCTGAGCCTTCTGTGCCTTATGGCAGGATGGAGACCACCATGAATGAGGATACTGAGGGAAGCATGTCGAGGTTTTGGGAATAGAACGAACAGCTGCATGAATAATGCAATCAGTTACAGCTTCCACATAGTTGTTAATAGATGGCAGATTAATGACAGCAGGATCAAGTTCCAAGTAAGAGACGAAAGAGAGCCAGTTCACCTGTTCCAACTTCCACTTTAGCACTCGGGCCGGGTAACATCAACCACGACCAATCTCCCTCAAAACAATAAGAAAATGATCACTACTTCATGGGTCACTGTCAGCCCTCCAAGAAAAACGAGAGAAAAGTGAAGGGAAATAGATAGAGAGATCAATAGCAGTATAAGACTGACTAGGTGCATGAAAATAGGTAAAGGAACCAGTAGAAAGGTTGTGAACCGAGAGCATACATTCTACAGAATGACCCCTCCCATCAATATCAGCACCACCCCAGAGAGGATTATGTCCATTAAAGACTCCCAGGTTTACAAAGGGAGACTGCAACTGTTCTATGAGAGCACCAAGGTCTCACTGATCCCGAGTTTCTCCAGGAGACAGGTAGAGAGAGAACAAACAGTGATGGTACGATCCAAGAAAACACGGATGGCTACAGCCTCCAAGAGTGTATCAAGTGGGCATGTGCTGGTTGACAAGCAGTACCACCCCTCTATGCACTCATCCATCACATAACCTGTCATTCCAGTATAAAGAAAACTGCCGAAAGGTGACTGTACTGGCAGGTTTCAGGAATGCTTCCTGTAAGGAGAGACACAGGGGATAATAGGAATAAATAAAGGCTTTAATGTCATTCAGATTAGAATGGAAACCTCGACAGTTCCACTGTATCAAAGTGGCCATTTTTATGTAGGTGGAGGAGAACTGGGCAGAGAACCCTTCTGTTTACGATCACGCCGTTTTTCTTTACTAGAAGGAAGTCTATCAACTTCCATAGATCCTGATCTGGGTCGAATGGGCAGGTCTCTGCTAGTAGACATAGTGACTGAGGGCATGAATGAATAATCTTTCTGCATTTTGGGATGAAATAAGATGGACCCAAGCAAACACCAGAATTTGGGGCCAAAGGAGGTGGACCCGGGTAGTCACTGGAAACAATGGTGTAGACAGAGAAAGGAGTAGATGTTGACTTGTGAACTCGTTTATCCAAAGAGAACAACGAGCCACCACAACGAGCACACGTCAAAGAACCACAACAAGATGTCTTCAAAAGTATGAACCACTGACACTAGAAACACTGGAGAGGGTTAAGAATGTAAGGCCATCATTACAGTTAAAATAACCTGCCTTGACAGAGGCAGGTGGACATGGCGATGGAAATATCACAATGAGAACACTGGTCAGCAGCATAATTATGACCTTGCGAGTTGAGATGCATTGCACAGCAGAAACTCCTTGGCTGGAAAAACCAGCATGGATCTCTGACTCGAATATGTTTTTCAAATCCCTCTCAACGATCACTCCTCAGGGGGAATTCAAAGTAGCATGGGGGAGTTACCTCAATGGGTATATCCCCAATGGCCTTTGACCTCAGGAGGAGCTCACTATGTGTAGGTGTAGATGTTTCCACCAAGATGTCTCCAAAGCACAACTTCCTGACTGACTTGGGAGAGCCAGCAAGACCCTCTAATCCCTTTTAAATGAAAAAGAGAGACATTTGCCCTAAGGATTTGTCAGACAAGAGTGAAGAATTAAAAATCGAGGCATGATCTGATTTTGGTGGTGACTAACAGAATTGTCTATGCGTGGACATTTACCTATTAGCTGTTTTTTACAGGTTTATCTTTTTACTAGAATTAGGGGATCCATAGTAAATAGAGAATGACTCAGTACCCACTGACACCATCCACCATGGAGTCCTACGAGTGGATGCACTACAGTGCCAAACAAAGACACTGCAGCAACACCAGGGCACTTGTGAGCACTATTATCAAACACCAGCATTAGACACAATGTCCACAACACCCATTGAGAACATCCAACACCAATACTCAGTTGACCCTAGCCCAACAGGATCAGGCAATTTATATATATGTAAATTCTGATAATAAAACCTGTTTTTCTAATATCTTGAATTTAGAAAAGAAAATTATTTCAAAAAATTATTGAACATTTCTCAGTTGATTTTTATGTAATGTTTGTTGTTGAATATGACAATAAATTTCTGTAGACTTCTTTTTAATGAGAATTTAGTAAAATAGCTTATATAATTTAGTTAATAATAAACCTTTACAAAGATAATGCTAAATGCAAATGCACCTTAACTTGTATTACAAAATAACCCAAAAGTCCATATACTGACCTGCTCATCATCAGATGGAAGAGTGTATTTCCAGTCTCATGGTAGTTTATCTTTATACAGTAAATTATTAAGTAAAATGTTCTATTGTATTTTGAGATTGGGGACAGTATCATTTTTAAACGTCTATTCTGCATCATTATATATCTATCTATCTATATATTTATTTTTTAAGATCTGTGTTATATACTAAGCCATTAAATCTGAAAACATCATAAAATCTAGGACTATCATAAGATTTTATCATTACACAAAAAGTTAGTACCTACTATAATGCTCTAAAATATACATTTTTCCTTTATATATAGTTGTGTCTTTGTTCTTTTAAAGTGTTATCACTATTATCCAAAACAAATAACTGTACAAGAGAAATGTTTTTGTATACATAATTTCAAAATGAAAAATTCTGTACAATATCAGCTATTATCCTTAGTGGAATTTTTTGAACTTGGAATAACAGATAATTTCCAAAGAGGAAGAATGCCAGCCACAATATATTTCATTATTTTACTGTCTAGCTGATTTTAACCCTTATTAAATAAACTAGTTTAAGAGAAGTCCTAATGTTTCTGAACTAATAATAATTTTAATTTTAGTAAGCCTTTTACGTAACTTATAACAATACAGAAATGTTGCAAATTTAAGTGATTAGAAATAACTAAGTTCACTCTATTCTACTTTATAATCATATTTTAATAATGCTAGTTATTACTCACAAAAAGAAATATTCCCATTCATTAAAATAATGGGCAGTGAATTTCTTATTTAATTTATTTTACCAAAGTATTTTGTTATGTATTATTCCCATATGGTATTATACATTTCAGAAGGAAAATTTATCATCCTCTGTAATACTTTTGTGAAATAATGCAGGAAGTCATACGTCATCTATTAATTCATAATTAATGCAATTGAATTGTTTAATTTAAAATTACAAGCAAAGTAATTAATTGGTGAAATTCTTAACAAAATCTTACAAAAACCACATTGTGGGAAAGTAAGTTTTGTTTAAATTTATTCTTCTTCATCCTAATAGCACTTTGAACATTATTACTCTTAGAAAAGCTGTTATTGAACTTCACTTAATTCAACACTTTAAGATAAAATATGAATCAAAACAGAATTCAACACAATTAGAAAAATCAGAAAATGAAATCAAAATATAAAATGTGAATATTTCTTAAAAACTGCTTCATTTCTTTTGTCTGTACTACAGCAACTATTGCAAGAATTACAGTTTGATTATGCACCTGATTTACAAATATAAAACTCATATCATAAAGACTTTTCACCTCAGGTGCCATTTCGTTTTATTTATTGTTTTGGTATAAATTTGAGAAAGTTGAGTATAAAGAGTATTTACTGTAAACTATTCTTTATAAATGAAATTTATTCTGTCACATTAATGTTGAAAGTTATACCTGATTAACTTTTTCATATAATTTTATATTGATGTTTTACTCTGAAATTCAAACTTTTTGTTTGTTTGTTTATTATGCAAGTACCTTTGTTTGTCCTCAATTTTATATTTTGTCAAAAATTGGTAAATCTGTAATTCTGATGAACAACAATAAATAAAACAATATTACATAATACAGTTGCTAGCAATCATAATGAAAATTGTCTCTCCCCCCCTAAAAAACTAATATTACATCATAAAGCAGAAACAAAAATCAGTTTTCTTACACACACATTTCTAAACTTGACTATACAACTGATACTCACTTCACTATCAAACACTACATCAAAGCTCAACTCTTCATCTCCTCGGGGGCTTGGAGTGGGAATACTGGTAGGTTGGCTTGGGTCGTCCCCACTGCTACTTAAGCTAGGAAAAGCATTTATTAAAAAAAGTTAATGAATACATTACAGATTAATCTATATTTGACCAGTTGAGAGCATGAACTGTTAGAAAACAATATTATTAAAAGAAACTTTATTGCATTAATTTTGTGTATGCATTCCAAAAACAAACAAACAGTAAACAGGATTACAAGACAATAATTTAATGTATTCTTTTCGTGCTAATCACTGCAAAATAGCTTTTTTTTTTCCTAACCTATGTTGTGGCTTTAGCTACAGATAAAGTTTGACTGTCATATTATGACCGGCAGACAGAATAAACTAAAGAGAAATAATTTGTTATACTGAAACATTTTGGAACCAAACTAATAGATGAAACATTTTTTTGTAATAATAATTCATTCAATGATAATAATGTTATCCTAAGTGTGGAGTCACACGTAACTAACAAATATATACACATCCAACTTCCACCTACTCTCAAAACCAGATTTTATTTTTCAAGATTTCTGCTTAAACCTACATCAGTTAATTCCACAAGCCATATAGAACAACTGCTGATATCAAAGACAGTACAATTTACTCTATTAAACATACTAAAATTAAACATCTCTTAATTCTTGTCAGTTGATTTGCTGGCAATCTCACAATTTTGTAAATTCCTGAGTTAAAGCCCAAAGCACTGGATAATAAAAATAAACCATGTTTATATAATTGATACTTGAAACCATCAGTATTTGGTGAAACTCCATAATTACAGAATTGAGGAAAAACAAGACAATTGTATGTTTCACAAATACATCGGTTATTATGACCATGGTTTTGCCATTTAAGGCATCATCAGTACAGACAGAAACACAGAAGTGGAAGTGATCTTGACATTCACCTAGAGACAAGTGGGGAGGAGCTTAAGTTGGTTTGGTCATTTAGAACTTTTTTCTGGATTTGTTTTTAAATTTCTATTTATTTGTAAAATTTTCAGGCTATCTAGTTTTTTACCTTTTTCATAAATATATAAAATTTTGAATTTTTGTTTCTGAATCAAATTGGTTTTTAGTTTGAACAAGGTGGGATGTAAAGGTTGAATCCATGTTTCTTAATTTCCAGCTTCTAGAATGTTCTTTAATTCTCATTTCTATGGAATTTCCTGCTTGACCGATGTATACACTATTGCAGTCTTGACACGTTAATTGGTAAACACTGTTGCTGCTGTAATTTTCAATTCTGTCTGTGTTTTTGCATAACATTTTTCCTAGTTTGTTTTTACAGCAGAAGACCAGTCTGTAGATTTTTTTGTTCAGTGTGTTATATATTTTGTAAGAAGGTTTTCCAATGTAGCTCATCTTAAACCATTTCTTTTTGTTGTTGTTTATGCCATTCAGTTTTTTTAAACAACAATGTGCTAATTAACTTTGTTGTATAACCATTGTTAACAGCAGTTTGTTTTATAGTTTTAAATTCAGTTTCATAATCTTCACATGACAAAGGCACAGTGTAGAGATATTGAATGTCGCACATACTTCTTGTTGTTGTTAGAAAACATTTTAGTCTGTATCTGATGATGTCTTTAATAGAGAAACCATGGTCGTGAATAAATGATGTATTTGTGAAATGTACAATTGTCTCAATTTCGTAAAACTTGTCTATGTTACAAGAGGAGATAATAGCAGTATTTATACTTTAATTGTGTATTTATTCAAATATTCAATAATCTAAGACAAAAAAACTGTGACAAATTTTATATTTGAGATTATCTACTTCTTAACTTTTATTTCTAATAAATGTTGAAATCATTAGGATCAAAGATTTCTTGTTTTCGGGAGCCAATATTTTGTAAATGTCATTTCTGTAAATCTTTTATAGTTATTTTCCTAAAAAACATTAAAAAAAATTTAAAGCTGAATATTATATAATCCAACTGTAACTAGATTCTTCATATGCACTTTTTAATTAATTAAAGACATTTTGAGTCATATTTCCACACAAAGATTGAAGGAAGCAAATAAAACAGTAGCAGCCACATGTATTCCAAGGTCCTGGAAAAGAGAAACATTTTTTTACATAAAAGCTGAAGCATGAATATTAAATACAATTAATTACAGTCTGATAAGTGTTTTTGAGCTAAACTGTGGGAAATAATGCCATTTAACATTACCTTCTTTTTGAAACTTTCCTAGGATGCAATAGCACTAGATCGTACTAGCATATATACTTGACGCTGCCGATAAGCCAAAAACAAATAAACAAAACAAAACCTTGTCTACTTTTCTGTAAAGGTTCCTTAGTGTTCTAGATATGTGGGTTTCAAGCTTCAGACTGACTGGTTAACAAAGGAAAAATAACAGCACAGTATCAGGTATAATTAAAATAATCTTATGTATCTGTAGTTTGTTAGTCATTTTGTCTGGGTTCTGTCCACAAACCAGCTAAATCTGAGTAGAAACTAAAACTTTCATACCTTAATTCCATGTCATAATTTTATTTTTGCTCTTAGAATCTAAGCCTGTACAAGTCTGAAGTGAATCATTCACAAATTCTTAATTAACAAGCTAAAGATAATTTTCCATACCTTCCTGTGGGTAAGTCTGTGCTTGCCACACTAGATGATTCAGAATCAAAACTATAACAGCTTTCACAGTTTTTGCTTGGCCTATCCATGAAATCTGTCTCAGAAAAAAATATAGCCATTACTTTTTCTTCCAGTATGCTGACAAACAGTGGGCCCCAAATTAATTTTTATCAAACTTTTTATACACACAGATTTACTTGGTATATGTGCATTTGTTATGAAAATAACACAACATAATGTTTAGGGACATCAAGGAATCTATTGGTCCATCTAGGTAATCCCATCCTCTAAAAAAACTAAAATTAATTAATAAAAAAAAAAAACCTCAAGGCCAGCCCTTATCATTCATATATTTATCAATCTTTTTCTTAAACTTACTTAAATTTACTGTCTCCACAACATCCAAAGGCAACCCATTCCAAAGGACAATCACCATGTTAGGAAAACAAAATTGTCTTAGCTGAAGATAACTCCTACCCTACCAGGATTTATATTTGGGTCCCCTATTCCTACCATTCTCACCAATAAGTATGAAAAAAAGATGATGCATCAACACTTCAATCAGATCCCTCCTAACTCTTCTTTTTTTAACAAAAAAACAATTTCATAGATCTTAACCTCTCTTCGTATGACACTCCATTCCAGACACCATTCTAGTTGCCTTCTTCCAAATCCTTTCCACAATTCAATGTCCTTCCCAAGGTAAGGAGCCCAAGACTGAAGACAATACACCAAATGTGGCCTAACCAGTGACAATGAAATTATAACCTCTTTAGATTTGTATTCCATATTTTTGTAGATACAACCTAAAATCCTATTTGCCCTACTGCTAGCAACAGCACACTGCTTGGACAGCTTAAAAGACTATCAACCACTACACCAAGATCCATTTCTTTCATAACACTGTTAAAGTTATTCCTATCGAAATTGTACTTATAATTCAAATTATGAAAACCCACATGCATTACTTTGCATTTATTACAATAAAAGTCCATTTGCCATTTATTTGTCCAACTCAATAAATGATCTAAGTCCTTTTATAAAGCAGCAGCATCCTCCTTAGAGAAATATACTGCAGTTTAAGGAGGAAAAGATTGTTATAAGTATATGGGCAGAAATATATCGCAGTAAATGCAAACTAGAGACATAATGTGAAGACAGAAGTTGAAATATACTATGGTGTAACAGTAGAAATGTAATGTAAAGAAAGAGTAAAAGTTTGCTGTAGTGTAATAACAGAAAGGTACTGTGGTGAAAGAATATAAATGTACTGTAAAAGAGTAAATATTTGCTTGCAGTGTAGCAACAGAAAAGTAATATAGTGTAAGACCTGTATTGTTCTGTAAAAGTCGAAATGTACTATGGTTTAGGAGTACAAATACATCGTCTCATAAGAAAACACATATATGTAGATTATGAGTAAGAATATACAACAATGTGTGTGTAGAAATACTGTAAAGTAGGTGTAGAAATGTTCTGTAACTTAAGAATAAAAATGTAAAGCAGTGTAATAAAACAAATTTAAAGCAGTGTCACAAAAGAAATTTAATGCAGTCTAAGCGTAGAAACATAAAGCAGCAAAAGAACAGAAAGGTGAAGCAGTGTAAGAAGAGTATTCAGAAATGCACTGAAGTGAAAGCAAAAATTAACCTTAGTAAAAGCTAATAACAGGTAAGCTCAAACTGTAAAACAATTTAGTTTTGAAATTGTGTAAGCTGAGGTACTTTTAATAATGTAAGTACATGATTATATAGCTAAACTTATCAGATGCTCATTATAAATAGTTACGTAACTGTTTCACACTAATAAGATATCAATCATAACACTTCTCGTAACTGTCATAGTGTAATGTACAAGCATTTGTAAAATATTCTGGTAAAAGAAAAAAAAAAAGAGCATTAAATACGAAATATTTATTAATACTTTCATTGCTGTTTTAATTCTCATATATTAAGTTCAACAAACTTCACTTACAGTGATTCAATTTTGTTTTATTTTCTCCTAGTTTAATTTTGTAGTCTTTATGTCATGATTATAATATGATCTGCAATGAACAAATTTGAGGTTTTGATTACTATTACAATGATTTCATTTTATATGAGAAAAATATACATGTATGTCTAGATTTAACACAAGTTTGGATTCTCTATGGACAGTGGTTCCGTAACACTATCCCAAGGTTAACATTTTATCAGTATATGAAAATGAGACAATTTTTGAAGTTGAAAAACTGATGTCTTCATTTAAAGAAAAAGGTCTTTAGCTGCATATTATTATTTCTAGTATTCTTGTCATTAATGCTCCACAAAAATTACATATTCAATGGTGCTGATCTCTACTGCCAAAAATGCTGTGAACCACTGGTCTAGGGAGATTCCTGTTGACTAATGGAGCAAACTGATATCAAAGTAGGCAAATGAATAAACAATGATACTCTGTGTTTTCTCCAAGGCTTTGAGTTTGTTATTGATTAGTTTTAATTTCTAATACAGGCTACTGATAAAAGTTATGTTGATTTTATTTAAATATACGGTCAAACCTCCAAAATTGTAAAAACATTTCTGATTGCTCCAAGGTTCATAACAATATAGCAGTTGTGATTTTTCTTTGCCATTACCATTTTTTACTTGATTTAAATCATAAACCCAGTGTCTACTTACAAACACACACAAAATTACTTTATTCTAGAAAAGAAGTTCAAGCAGACATCTAGTATTTCTGGTAAGGTATATTTTAATATTTATTTATTGTTATTTTCATTAACAATATAGGTTACACAATTTAGTATACAAATGTCATTGCTCTTTCTTCTGTTTATTGTTTATTATTATAGTTTCATTATAAAGATTCTTCTGCATTGTTAGCTTAATATATGTATTTGGTACTAACCAAAATCTATTAAATTTTATGAGCCTTGTGAGATATTAATTGGTTTACAGCCAAACATGTTGTTAACAATGAGGGTACCCAACTGATAAAATAATGCTTTTTAATCTTTATAAGTAGAAACATAAGAAATATATATATAATGATTGACAAGTTGAATTTTAGTTTTCTTCTAAGTATATAGCTTGTTCTTATCAGAAGTTAATATTCATTACCATTTAAGGTGTTTCTGAAATCTACGTTATGCTGATTCTGGAAAATCACATTCTTTTTGTCCAATACTTCTTTTTTCTGTGAAAAAAAATAAAAAATTCTGATGAACATAAGATATGCAATGTTGTGAAATACACTGTGATAAAAAAAAATTTTCACAATTATTTTTTTCAAGCAGACCTGTATTTTGTCAGACCTGAAAGTTGTTCTATGCAGATTTCTTAGGTACTTAAATCAATTTGCTATCTACTTCAAATCATACAATTAAAACATAATTAAACAGATGGACTTTTTATAAACAGTATTCTCTTTCTAAATGTCACTATAAGAGGTACAAAATATACCATTATATTGGCCCCTTTTCTGTTGCTAGGCCATATATTAACTACTGATACTGTACACAAATCATTTCTATAAATTGTTTTGATGAAAAATATATGTAAGATTGTTGCTACATTCAAAACATTGTAGATTTTTTGTTGCTCAACTCTCATCATTTTCTCACAGGTTATCAATTACTAACTTTTTCTTTAAAATGTTCCAATGGAATATTGATATTTTAAAGAAACATATTTATCACTTTATTTTCGTGTGAAAGTTCCTGTAATCTTTAAACATGCTACCAGATTCAGGTTTTCAACTGTTTCATTTAAATACAATAACACTAGCCTTCTTAACATGAAATAATTCTTTCATACAAAAATTAAATATACTCAGCTCTCACAAATTAGCATTTCATTACAAACTTTGAAGAACCAGGTAAATTCATTATTTATAA
This sequence comes from Limulus polyphemus, assembly GCF_000517525.1. NCBI lineage: Eukaryota > Metazoa > Arthropoda > Merostomata > Xiphosura > Limulidae > Limulus > Limulus polyphemus. The sequence goes on from NW_013666219.1 coordinate 390,166, forward strand.
AGTTATTTATTAGATACTCTAGCTTATAAAAGCAAGCTCAGTAATTTTAACAAAAGAAAACGCATTAGAATCTGTTACTTAATTTTTCAAAAGACAACAGCTTTCTGTATGAAGTTGGAATAGCAAGACATACAAAAATTTTCTCAAATTTAAAACATCACATGACAAACCAATACGCCATTATAGAAGAAATGGGAAGAGTGCCATAATATCTATAACAGCAACATTATGGAGAATAAATCAAGATTATTTGAAGAAAACGGAATATAAGCTAGGAATATGACAAGGTCCAGTGTCACAACCACATTTGGCTTTGGTGTTACGAATATGCCACAAATTAAGGAAATTTAGTGTATCTTGGTTATGGCTCCAATCAATGATCTTGCATCCTTCCCAGTTTAAAACATGAGTAGAAATGAAAGAATGTTCTGCTAGGGCAGAGTTCAATATATCAATTCTATGGATCCTCGAAATGTAGTAATAAAAGGTATACCCCTTAGTTTTATAGGCTTCCTAAACTAAACAACAGTAATTCCTGTTAAGGTCTACTGAATTGTTCATTTACACACAAATAAGTGAACAGATAAAGCATAAACTTTGTTCATGATTATTATTTAACATTTCTTTTTACAAGACTGGTCAGCCTCTTTGTTCTGTAGTGACTATACCATCTGTTGGAGTTGAGATATGTATTTTTTTACTCACATTCACCCATACAGGACAAAGCAAAGATAATTCTGATTTGATTTTTACCAATCAATTTCAGACAAAACACTAAAGAACAATATACCATCAATAACAGTTCAAAATAGCATTTATAGGAAAGAAATTCCCCTAATCCATTAGTTTGTACAAGAATTTGCAGCAAATAACCTGTTTAAAATTTATAAAAAAATTACAAGAATATATTTCACTAAAAAAATATTTTAAATTAGTTATGGAAAGGTGTAATTCACAACTATACTTCAGCCATTATAACTGTAAGTTAGACTTTCAAAACATAAAAGGGACCACAAACATAATAACACATTGTACTCAGCTCTAGCAGAACATTCTTCCATATCTAATCACGTTGTATATTGTAAAAGATGCAAGGCCACAGAGTGAGACCACAACCAAAATGCACTGAATTACCTTGAATTGTGGCACATTTGTAATATGAAAACTAAAGTCACTCATGACAACAGGCCTTGCCATATTCCTAGCTAATATTCTAGTTTCTTTGAATAATCTTGATATTTTTTCACAGCACTGCTTTTATAAGTATGGTGGCATTTTTCTCCTTCCTTCTTTAGCACCACTGGTCTGTCACATAATCAAGTAACCTTTAAACTTAAGGACATTTTTACAGCTGTTGTCATTCCAAAAATTAGGTACAGTTTTAATATTGTTTGAGAGAAATGGTTGACAAGAGGGCATAATCTGTAAGATTTTTACTACTGGACACCTTGCTTTGTATATTACATTATAACCTTCCAGTTTTTAATGTTCTTTTCTTTTTAGGTAAAATTACTGTGTTTACCTTTATAAACCAGATTAGTTAGCAAATAACTTTATTAATTATAGATAGTAACTATTAGTTAAGGTTTAGTTTATTAAGTATCAACAGAGTGAAACACTTATAACAACTTCTTTCATCAATAAGCACTTTAAGAACAGAACAAAGGTACTCACAGAAAAATTGATTCTGAAATAAACAAAGAAACTTAAATGTTAAGATGATTATACTCTGGTTTATTGTAATATGCAACAGTTAGTATAAGAGATTTAAAATGGCAAAGTTTTTATTATTAACTGCAAAGCTATACAATGGACTATACATGCTGTGCCCACCACAGGTATCAAAACCTGGTTTTTAGCATTATAATTAGTTTGTTAGTTGTTGTTAAGCATAAAGCTGCATGGGCTATACACACTGTGCCTATCATGTAGATCCAAAACTCAATTTTTAGTATTATAAGACTTCAGACTTAGTACTGAGTCATTGGAGTGCAAAACATCAAATACCTCTCTAATTTTTTGTATGACAAAACTGAAAACAGAATTTTCAATCTGAATGACACTTTTTTTGTGCATATAGTTACTGACCAGAGAGAAGACAGCCAGCTTGTAGAACCCACCATCACAATTGGCTTTGTCTGACTCTTTGAACCAAATAATGGAACTGAATGTCACTTTCATAATGCACTCACAGCTGAAACTGTGAAGATTTTTACTGACACATATGTGGTAAGTTAAAAACTTTTTTTGATCAGCATTAAGACCCATTTCTCTAATATCTTGAAATTAGAAAAGAAAATTATTCAAAAAATTTTTGAACATTTCTCGGTTGATTTTTATGTAATGTTTGTTGTTGAATATGACAATAAAGTTCTGTAGACTTCATTTTAATTAGAATTTAGTAAAAATAGCTTATATAACTTAGCATGAGTTACTAATAAACTTTAACAAAGTTAATGTTGAAGGTAAACGTATCTAAAGTTGTGTCAAAAAAATAACCCACAAGTCCCTATACTGACCTGCTCATTATCTGATGGAAGAGAAGAGCTCTCAGATCTATTATCTAGTATAATTGGATCACAAAACTCCTGCAAACCTTGCATAATATTATCAGTCTCCTGCATCTTCAGCTCTAACTGAAAGAATATCATAAAACTGTCTTAATTAACAAACAAAAAATTATCATTTTTTGAAATAAGTCTAATACTAAGTAATATAAACCTACTTTAAGCAGAATACAACCAAATATATATATATTTTAGATAATACTTTTCTAGATACTTCAAAGAAAACAATTAAAATTAAGCACCTTTAACTAGTTTAACTAATTTGTTTCAGATGCCTAAAGAAAAACTAAGCTACGTTTATGTAAATTGGTTGATTGACTAAGTACAAACATATAAACCATTACGACAACAAAACTTTACCTTTCATTAAAAATATGCACAATCAGTTAAAATAAAAGTGTTTAGAACTGCCTGATGTTTAAATGACTACTAGTTATCATTCTCAAGGGCCTTTATACATGCAGGAAATAAACTACAAAGGAAATCAGGATTATAAAAATTTAATGGGGGGGGGGATTGACTTAAAGCTCAGTTCCATAAAAAATTATAATTGTGAATATTATCCCATGCTTTACAGAAATAGTGTATGATCTAGTAACAAGAATTTTAGCATTGCCCCAGTTTATGCTGTTATCTGCTAAAAAAGCATGGTCAGCAATAGACTGGTTGATCTGGACTTTTTCATTTTTAGACAGCTCTTTTACACTCAAGAATACAAGTTTTTAACCATGGGCACAGACATGCTGGGTTCTTGGCACCTGAGTACAAACAGTTTTTAGAGAGGAAAAAATATTCTCTAGCTATAATTTGACATATTTGACAAAGAGCAAAAAAACCAAAACATATTATGCATGTGTTGGTAGATGGCTGCCACTTTGCCAATAAGGAAAAGCATTAACTTAGAAATTATTTAAAGTATGCTCTATGGATGATTCATTTTTGTCACTATTATTAAAAAGAGAATATTGCATATACACTTGTAACAAGCATGCACTGATACATGTCCTATTACAGCTTTGCCTAGGTACAAGCTGAAAAGTACATATTGAAATAAATTTACACTGTCATCTTTTCACCTTGGAGATGAAATTAATACACTACAGACAAAGTGAGTTTTATTGCCTATTATGCATATATTAATGAATTCTACACTGACAGTCAACGAAAGTGCATAATATTTTGTTTTAAGTAATTTGCCCCATATTAAAAAATATCAACTTTCCATTCCCTGTGTAAACACCTGAGGCCCATCCAATGTGAAATAACCACTCCTTTGCACTTTTGACACCCTTCCCTTTGAATCCTGATCACCATATGACAAATCAGCCCATTTCTGTGGTCTGCTACTGGCCGTTGTCTTTCCAATCTCGTGTAGGGATGGAAAATGGGGGCTATATATTGCACAACCTGAATACGGTATGACATAGTGACTACAGAATACCTTGCCATGTTTATCATGCAATGAATGTCACCATGCTATCAGTATGCTGGAAGGGGCAAGCCAGCAAGAAGTTGAACGGAGAATGAGATGCAATCAGTCAACCATTATAAGGCTGGTTCAGCACCACAGTCTGACAGGCTCAGTTAATGACCGACAATGTCCAGGATATCAACACGTCACAACGTAACATCAAGATAGAGCTATCTATCTGATGCACTTTTTTGACAGATTCCAGACTGCTAATCAGACTGCACGTAATTCGCCAGGACTACTTGACTACCATATAAGCAGTCCAACTGTTCATCGTTGCCTATGTCACGAGGGGGTTGACACACGTAGACCTGTCAGGGGCCCAGACCTCACTCCAGCACATTGCCAAACCAGGCTGCAGTGGTGTAGGTAGAAGGAGAGGTGGACCCAGAGAGACTAGAACACCGTTTTCTTCACAGAGAAGTGATGTTTTTGTACTGACTGGGCTGATGAACATCAATGTATCTGGAGAAGACAGAATGAACGTTATGCCGATTGCTGCATCAGACAGACCAATCACTTGGGTGGCCCTAGTGTCATGGTATGGGAAGGCATTTCAGGCAACCACAGAACACCTCTGGTAGTCACCGAGGGCAACTTGAATGCACAATGATACTTCAACAACGTCTTAAGGCCCCATGTGGTTCCCTTCCTCAGAGATCACCATAACATCACTGTTTTGCAGCAGGACAATGCTCATCTGCACTCTGTTACGTGTCACCACAGGCTATCTCCAGGCGGAATATACTGACATAATTCCATGGCCACCATACTCACCCAACCTCAACTCCATTGAAATCTATGAGATGGGCTAGGCCGCAACATATTCAAAAGTTACCCCAGACCACAGAACAGACAACAGTTAATCCAGGCATTGCCGGATGAGTGGCTGGGAATTTCCCAACAAGATCAGACATCTGGTAGCCAGTATGAGACGTAAGACCAAGGCATGCTTTGCTGCAGGAGGTGGACACACCTGTTATGGAGGGACATTTTCATCCAATTTGGTGGACTTGAGTGCTCATTACAATAATGCTAACTCTGGGACATCATGATGATAATTTGTTCAGAATGTCTGCTTTATCCACTGACAACATACACCTAAGTGTAATATGTGCTTTTGAATTAATACTAATTGACTGAAAATTTCAAATAAAAAAGTATAAAAAATTATGAGTTTTCATCGAATGTCAGTGTACATAAGGCTTGTAAATTATGGTTGTGAATGATGCCTCTGTAATTGCCTCTATGATGTCTGATGCCTTAAAATTTAACCACAGATTATACTGTTTTATTGTTATTTTTAAACAAGATCTGCACAGTTCAGTAAGCAGAGGTTTTGTCTTTTAAAAGATATTTCAGACAAAAGCACATTTATTCAAAATAAAATAAAACAATATTTTTGTGTAAGTAATCCAATTCTGCTGTTTGAAATTCTTACAAACATTTGCATTTTATATTCAATAATTTAGTAATTGTTATTACAAGGCGAATGTTATGAAATAATTTATTTTAAAACCCATACATTTCATAAAATAAAATTACTTGTTAATTTTATTTTAACTAAAACTAAATAAAAAAAATTAACTCACTGTTAGGTGCTAGATAAAATATATAAGGCAGTAGTATTGTGAGCTTAATTGAAAACACGACAAAAAAGATAAGCAAATTCATAATCCTGCTATATATATATTAAAATCATTTCTCCATTCTTAACACATTTGTCATAAATGCTTTTGTAACTATAAATTAGTGATAACCCACATTTTCTATATTCTGGTTATGACCTTGGTTTTTAACAAATGTTGTGTTTTACTTATATAAGATGAGTTACAATTATCACACTCAATTTGGTATACAATACCCAATTTCTCTATTCATAGCCTTTTATTTATAGGATAGTTAAAGTTAATTTGTTACAAAATGAATCAATCTTATGGTTCTGATATTGTTAGTTAAGTATGGGAACTGAAAGTGGATATAATTTTAACTTTGATTCAGTTACTTCCACAGCTAAAAAAAAACAGGATTAAAAGGCTAATGGCATGATACAAAATCATTAAATCAGCATCTATGATAGTATTATTTAATAACTCCTTAACCATATATTCAGAATTTTTAATACAAAAAATGGGAGATCCAATTAACAGCTTTAAAATTTCTATAAAATGTTTGACAAAACATATGTAGAAAAACCAATATGTGAAACAATGAGGCTCAAATGAACCACTGGTATAAACATATGTTGACATTGTGTGTTTTGAAATTTAAAAATCTATTTATCCAATTCTCCTTCAAACAAGAATGTAATGGCTTTTTGCTGATCCTTGTTCTTTTGACTACAAATTCACCAAATTCTTATCTCAAGTATTTACTTTAAACCTACACAAACTGATAGATATCTAAATTTGATGTACATCACCCAAATTCTTATAAGGTTTTTGTTAGCACATATGTTTAAAGAAAAGAAAAAAAAAACAATGAAATAGTCTCATGGTATTTCACCTTCATGCAGTAGATGATTAAGTAAAATTTTTGTTGTATTTTGAGAGTGGGTTACAGTATTCTTTAATGTGATATTTCTTAAAATGTTGGATCTTTTAGAAAACACACCACTATAACAGGTACTCTATTCATTATATTAGTGTAAATTGAACTAGAATGCTTAGGTTATAAGTACCAACCATTTTTTTTTATAATAACAACTCTCAGTTAGCAACCAAAAAAAGGAATTAGGCTCCTAAACTTTTTGCATTTTGTATGCTTTGTTCAAATATCTGAGAGTCATCATAGATAATAAATCAGACTGGAAACAACATGTAAAGATCATTAGTATTAAACTATTATTTGAATTAAATATCAAAAACTACACGTATTATGTTTAAATTCAAGAATTATGTTACATTTGAAATATTATAGGTGATTTATCATGCACATGTATATCTTTATATTAATTATTCAATTATGAGCTGGGGTCAGCTAATGTTAGAAACTTAAATAAAGTCGAAATTGTTTCATAATAAAAAATTATAAAATATATGAACTTTGAATCAAGGATAGATGATGTGATACCATACAATATGGCTTCAAATATTCTGAAAATCAGTGATGTTTGTAAAGTACATTTAGCATACTGTGTGTATAAATTTATAAATAAAAATGTTATCTCAAATTTTCCAAAATTACTTTATCATGCTAAATGATGTTCATAATCATGTTACTAGGCTAGCTACTTACAATTACTTTTATCTACCTCAATGTCTTTCTTCTTTGGGTCAAAGATCAGTTAAATTTAGAAGAGTTATGATCTGAAATACCTAGTAATTTAAAGATGCTTAATTTTTTACAATTTATAAATACTTTCAGGACCTTACTTCTTAAATATCTTGAAGGAATAATATGTTAATATATATTTATTAAAGTTCCGTGTACACTTCAGTTAAAACTAATCATCATAAGGGTGATTGATTAGATATCTGATCAATGCATCTTTTTGCCACTTTGCATATCAAATATTTAATGTTAATTATTATATTAATTTTGTAGCTTCTTAAAATGTAAATAAAATATTTTGTTGTTGTTTAAAAGATTTCAAATGTTCAACTGTTGCATAAATGACAACTGAGAATACATCCATTCCTACCTTGTTTCCTCACTTTTTGATGCTCCCATTCCTGATTCCTAATTCTTCTTTTTATTTATAAATTTTTTACACTTGTCTTAT
>NW_013666219.1:398117-401108 GCF_000517525.1 Limulus polyphemus
GTTTCCTCACTTTTTGATGCTCCCATTCCTGATTCCTAATTCTTCTTTTTATTTATAAATTTTTTACACTTGTCTTATAACTTTTTTGGTACTAGGTTTCGAGAGTGACTGGGCTCTAGGCCCATCCTTCTCATAGCTTTCTCAGTGCTAAGTATCAAGAATGAATGGGCTCTAGGCTTATCCTTCATATAGTTTTTCTTAGAGCTATCTCTTGACATTTCCTGGTTTTTGCTGATATATTTGTCATAGTATTTCTTCCATCCAGCCAGGGTAGCAGCCTTTACTTTTGCTGGATTAATGGCTAAGGCTTGTTTCACATATTCAGCATTACTGTTTCTACAGTAATGCTCTCTTTTCTGGGACAAAGACTTTACAAGGTTATCAACACAAGATTTTCTCTGGTTTTGTTTCCTTGAAAGGCATATCACACTGTTTCAAGTACAACCTTAGATGTCAATAGGTCACACTTAGTTTGAAAACAATGCAAAGGTAAATTATACAACCTATTGCTCTATTTTCAGTCCAGAGCACTCAAAAAAGACTATGTCAGACTTCGGCAGTGATAATGTTTGTCCTCATGTCTTAGGCACTGACTGCTATGATAGAATTGCTTTGTACAACACAGAACTCTCAAGTCTGATGTATAGAACTGAAAACTTCTCCTTCAAACATTAGATTATAGTTAGAACCTAGATCAAGAGAATCTATGTAGTCCACGTTTTATTTTTTATCTAGCTGATCACATAATGCAAGCACATAAGCAATCATGCACCTGCATATGATTTGAGGGTGTGTTGTTATCTGGCAACTCGCACAGCATGCTCCTAATCATAGAATGCGGCTACTAGTGTATTGTTAGCTAGTTAGTAGTGATGCAAAATTGTTATTGTTATTACTTGTTATTACCAAGGTTATAAGTGAAACTAAGAAAAATGCATTTAGCTAAAGTACAGTAATTCAATCATGTATATTTAGATTTGCATAAGGTGAAGGCAGGAGAGAGTTATGCCATTCCAACAATGTTAATCTGTCAGTCAGATAGACAAATTTATGGTTTTGTGAAATTTTTGTTTTTACTCTACTGACTTTCTCAAGTGCTTTGGTGGCTTGTTATTCTGCAGTTGATTTGTTTACTACTCAATAGTGTGTATAAAGTGTTTATAAAGTTTTGTTTGCATGCTGTATGCAGTGTGTTTGAGATTTCACTTTGTATTGCACATATTGCACACTTGGCCCATTCCTACTATAAGTACTACCATACTTATGATGTTACTCCTCAGGAGATCAGTGGTTGCAGGCTTATAATGTTAAAAATTGGGGTTTGATACATACAGTAAGCATAATGTAGATAACCCATTGCATATAACTTTGTGCTTAAAGAAATCAGATCACAACATAATATGTTTATTTATTTTTTTTATATTTAATCCAATGAGGTTCTTTGATTAATTAAAGGCTGGCATATTACCCAATATTACAAGTATTTATCCCATCCTGAGTTAGCTTAACAACTTCCTCCTCAATGTTTACAGGGTGTCATAATCATATGAAAATGTGTAGTTATCTAGAAAAATTTATGCAAAATTATTCAAAGGTGGTGGTGGAACAAGTTAGAAATAGAGAAATTACATTATTTCTTGACAAGAACCAGTAGTAAGTAGTTGAAGGTTATAGTAAAGGTAGATAGTATCGTACTTAAAGACAAAACCAGTAACAATAATATGCCTGCAAAAAAGTATTATCTTTATTTTGTTCATTGTAATTTAATGAAATTGCATGGATATCTTTTACCTCAACTATACTTTGTTACCAGTATTAGTGTTTTAGTAGCTTGCTTGTGAGACATATCTAAAAATTATTCACTGAATAAGTGTACTATGTATTTCTTTACATGTTTTGTGCCACACATATCCTCCATCTCTCTGCTGTACCCGACATGCTACATTATCAAGATTTTTTTACCAGAAAATTACCATTAACTACAATCTTTACTACTATATTTTGTTAAAACACTATCAGCTCTAAGATGACTTAAGACATTATGGTAAAATCATTTTTCATTACAATTTTCCCAGAAAATGGTGGTAACTTAACATGACTCCAACCTAGTTAAAATGCAAGTACTTTAAAATACACAATATATTATTCAAATTGGTTATAATGAGGTTAGTAAATTTTAATTATCTTAATCTTATCCACTATCAATGTATCTACCTGATTTAGCTCTCCTATTGTTCGCTTCTTTTCCATCTCAGCTTTGGTTTTCTCAAGAATTATCTGTTCTTTTACTGATTTTTCTTGCTCTGTTAGTTCTTGTAATCTATTCTGTAAAGAACAAAGTTAGATAGTACTTAAAAACATAAAATTACTATTCAGCCATTTATAAACATTAATCAATCTTCTCAAGTTCAATTTATGTAATTTTTTTTTGTTACAGCCAAGTTTACTCAACCACACTAATCATTTTCATAAATTTTCTGTACACAGCTAATAAATGTTATTGCTTTTAAAATGCAAAACTTTATTGTTAAGAAATAATTTATCAAATATATTACACGTTACTTAAATGATCCCACACACACACACAGGATTCTTCAGTGATATTCTAAGCAGAGTTGTCTCGAAATCTTCTATGTACTAACTTGGAAACCTGCACAAGAAATAGCATGTTTACTTTATAAGTTATAAAACATCTATGTAAATTATTATGTTGCTTTGAGCCAGTTAGTGGCATAGTGGAAAGTCTGTTTTAATACCTGTGGTGGGCACAGTACAGATAGCCATTATGTGGCTTTGACCTGTGGGAAGAACAGATGGATGGCTGTTAGACTGCTATGGTGGTCATGTGACACAATGTATGAAGTGCAATAACAAATGGCATATAAGAAAGTAACAGAAATGGTCTAACACCTTTACAGTAATAAAGAGTACATAAATTCAATTGTCAATGTTATTGAAGTATATATATATATATATATATATATATATATA
>NW_013666219.1:401377-407389 GCF_000517525.1 Limulus polyphemus
ACTACGTTATTAGTAAGTATATATATATATATATATATATATATATATAATGTGTCTATATGTTAAAGGTTAAGAGAAGGATGGAAAGTGGAATTTAAAAAATTAGATACATATTTCTCAAGCATTTTGGGTCTGGCCTAGCTATCTATATGTAAATGATGAACGCATCTATACCGGGAAGATCTTGTTTTCAACTAGGGAAGTATTGTAGATTGAGGATAAATGTTTAAAGTGTCAGATAGACATGATGAACGATGGAAATTAAAGAATGGAACTTTGAAGCCTATAGTCAAGCTTACTGTGTTTGCTAGAATAAGACTGGATGAAATTTATTAACACATTCATCAAGACATTGTTAGGAAATCTCTCTCTCTCAATGAGCCATGTTAGAAAACAAAGTATGCACTACTAGTTGCACAACTATTCATGTCTTTAAGGAACCAGTAACGTAAACTGTCAGGATTATGTGGAAAACCAAGCACAATTAGTCTGCTAATGCAAAGTTTACACTCCAAAATAAATTGGACAATTCTCCTTGCCAGTTGAAACACAGATAATATAAATGGCCACTGAACAGGTTTATAAAGGTAGTACAATATAGAAAACATGAGGTAATAATCAGGAGAATCTTGGGACAGGAACTTAAATCTGTATAAGGAAACTTGCATTTAAATTACTAGACAGTACACTGGGACACTGCAAAAATCAGAGTAGCAACATATAGGTTCAGAATACATTTTCTAAAGCAACAATTCAAAACATATATCACAAACAGATAACATCTTATCAGATGTCAAGATCTTTTCCATATGTCATAATTTTCTGGAAAAGATTAGAGAATCCATTTTAATAAAGAGAAATAAACCTAAATCAAACAAGTAAAAAGCTTGGCCTTCAGTGTAGAGATGTTAATGGCACTTTAAAGATTTTAATATGTTGAACTTTGATGAAGTCTCTATACACACACACATTAGGGATGAAATATATTTTCGGACATTGTTTTGTGTATGTGTCGATATAATAATGTGAAATAATACTTATAGATACAAATATGAAGAGATATTTTACATGTGTAGCATATCCTATTCTAGATCCAATGATTTTAGTAGTTTACCTGTTATTTTACACATTTATTTAGCATTTTTGGTTTGATTTGTTCCAACAATTTAAATTCAAGAATGTTTGATATTATTTCAATATTATTTGAACTTTCTAAAAGCATGTATCAATGTTATCTATTGATGACAGTGTTCCAACTTAGATTCAACTAGATTAGTGAACTTGTAGGATATCGATAGCTCCTGATGAAGTTGTAATAGTGAATATTGAGCTAATAAAGGTACATTTTGTAGATATAGGTCGTTATTTTATTTAAGTTTATAAAAAAGAACAGTAAATTATTTGTGGATTAGAAAGGACTATGATATCAATAACACTACATACAATTGAAATTAAGAAATTTTATCGAAAAGCTCCCAGCTGGGAAAGTTTCATATAGTCATTACTTCTCCATCTCAATAAACAAGGACTGGCCTTCCTTCAATTATTCCTGCTTCTGTAAAAAAACCAAATACTGTATACATATGTCTAGAGGCAATAGAAAAGGCATTCAGCAAAAATCTTGGACAGTGAAACACCACTATCACATTTAATGATTATCTTTATGCTGTGTTACTGACCTTCAGAGCATTTCTCCAATTACCATTACAGTATTGGATGACTCCAGCGAAGAAGAGTCAAAAACCTTGGGAAATGTCAGAAAAGAGGAACATGAATGCATAAGCCAGTTAATCTACAAAAATAAAGATGTGGTGATCTGTTTTAGTATACTACATAGAAGAAAGATTCTATCATTATTATTATAATTTAGAAATACAATGAGTCAGGTATGGGGATAGTGCATAGGCCTAATGATGACCTCGAAGGATACTGAACGAAACAGACAATGGAAAATGTATTCCAAAAGTATGTCAATTAAAAGAAACTCAAACTGAAGATAATTCAAATGAAAGTTCTAATTGACATAAGTTTAAAATTTAGTGTTCTTTCATATCATCATCAAAATTATGAATAGAAAGACTACATGAGATACAATAACAATAAGTTGAAACAATAAGCAAAATATTTTGGTAAATTTTATGAAAAAACATGTTTGAAGACAAGCAGTGCCAAAAAAAGAATGAGCCTATGTTCAAATGCCAGTACTCATAGAAATTACTGCACATGGAGGATGTGTTGTCCTTCTGTTGGTGGTGGGCTATAGTGTATAATTACATCATAAGCTGGTACAATACATGTTGAGTCACGTATGGGGTAAGAGCTTTGTTCAAGGGTCATAGGAAAAGAAAATAGTTTACATGGTAGTGCTTGTGAAGTTATAGCTCTTTGTGGTGCAGAGAGGTGAGGTGCACTTATGAATTATTGTTGAATAGATTTTTCACACCACTTCTGTTTCCCCTGTGTGGTTGATCAATAGAAAAACACAAAGCTAAAGTACATTTTATGTGTATTCTGTTCATTGGAATTTATGTAAAGAACTGAAGTATCTCATTTAATCTGTATTATCTTAATAAACATAATGCAGAATATAGAACAGAAATAAAATAAGTCACTTACTACCAAAGATTACTAACACAAAAATTTAGCCAAGGTTCTAGTTTATGCATATGTAATCATAAGGTTTCAGAATTATTTTTTTCCAAATTGTACTATTAAATAAATTTTAAGTTTTGTTTGTGGAAGAAACAATACAAATTAAATGTGAATTTACATCATTCATTAATAAATATAAAATCTGGTATATTTAGCATATATTCATTGCCACTATCAAAAATTATTGAAAATGATCATAAATACAACAAAGTAACAACTACATATCCCGATAAAAAATAAAAATTTTGTTGGAAAGAAATACCACTAAGAATTCCAAAGTAAAGAAACAGCTGTAGCAGATATCCAGAAGGAAAGAGATACCAACTAGAAATTACCCAGCAGGAATGGGATACTAGCTTGAAAACAGCAGGAAGCAAGAAAGCTTCAAATCTCAATACATGCTAGCTCACAGCATAACCAGTAACAGGTGAAATGAATTCAATATGCTATCATCTCAAAATAACTTATACAGACTTACTGTTACCAAAGTATTGATTTAAATATATGCAGTATTTATGTAATCTGTATAAGAAATTTGCTAGCTAAGTTGGCAAAACTCTTTTTAACCCTTCTCTTTGAATGGGGTCCACAAATTTTTTTTTAAGTTTTGAAGGCACATTAAAGTGATAAAACACTGTCACCAGACTTACACCGAGCATCATCATACATTAAAAAGCTCCTTTGATTGCAATTATTAAATGAAAAAAATATATATATATTAAAATGCATACCTTAAACAAGATAAAGACTACTAATGAATTTTTACCATCATGTTAATACTGTGTTCCACTTCGTTTAGCCTTAGCCTGAACATACACAGAGGATTAATGTGCACCTTATAAGACAATCTGCAGATGCTAAAGCAGTAGTGCATTTCTGCAGAGTCAAGCTGTAGCATCAAGGATGATGCACTAACTTATCACTTGTATATTTAGGTCACAACAAATTCCCAACAATTAAAAAGCATAATGCTACCTATAATAGACATATTGCTTGAGGATTATGTCACAACCCTTTACAAGGTTGGATATTAACATAGCAAGACTGTTAAATAATGTAGAGACAAAGGACGTGGTATAATAGGAGGAAGCCTTTAATGTTATCATGCATGTGAAAAAACTTGCACAAGAGAGCTTTTAGTATAACATCAGACTATCAAACATCTCAAGTCAATCCAGAGCATTGCCTTCATTTCCATAGTAATAATTAAATATTATGGTTATAAATGAGAACCCTTGAATCAAAAAATGAAATGTGATGAAGCTAGTTATTTCACCTGGTACCAGTAATAATAAACAGGGATTTAAAAAAATCAACAAAGGCTAACATGGCAAAAGATCTCAAGTTTTCAGTCACACCTCAAAATCAACACATTTTCATGAAAGAGATAGCCAAAAAACCTGGAATCACACCAAGCCAAAAACAATTCCAACAGACTTATGTGCCTTTATAAAGATATGTATTTAAGATTGACCCCACCATATTTTACAACTGCCTATTACTATAGAATTTTTAATGTCAGGAAATAGAGAAAACATAGTTATCATACCAAACATGACTGAGGATGGGTAGCATAAGATGTAGAACATCACTGTTATAAATTGCAAACAATACTCAGAAACACAATGCTAATTGTTTTCTTTTTTTTGCAATTTTAAAACATCTATTAAGAAAGAATTATTTATTCCCACAAACAAACAATATTATATAAATAATCAGAATATTGGTGATTTTTGCCAGAAAATTTTACTCTTAATTTAAAATACTGCAATAAAACATTCTAATTACAGGATTAATTTCATTGAAAAACTGAAAATATGTTAAGGGTAATAATATTGGAGACCCAGGACTTTCAGTTGGTTTTGTGTATCAAACTTGCATTCTCAGACACTGATACAGAGTGTAAAGTTGTAGTATAATTTTTTCCTCCTAATTGTTAAGCATTTAGTTGTTTAGTAGAAGTATAATCTTAGTCCAGTTATGTGATTTTTGGACTAATTCTTCATATGTTTTAATACGATTAGAAAGGCAAACATATAACGAGCCAAAGTTATTCTTCTGTTTTTTTGCTTGCAGTAATGAAATTATTTATTTTAAATTAAGAGTAAAATTTTCTGGCAATATTTTAAAACAATGTAATCACTTATGCAAGTTTCAGCTAAATATATACTTACAACTTTGACATAAGTTTGCATATTGCTTATTTTTTCTTTCATAATTTAATTAATTATTGATATATTTAATTTTACTTTATTAAGCTTTTCACTAGAACAAAATAATACCAAGAAAAAACCTTCAAAGTTAAACTCACAAGCCTCTCTTGAATGTCATTTTTTAATTCAGTCAAGTTCTGATTTAATGCATCTTTCTCTTCTTCAAAATGTGTTTGGTGTTCAAGATGTTGGAACTCCAAGTCTTCAAATGCTTTTCTCTTAGTTTCCAACATCTCTATTTCTATCTTATAATGTTCTGCAAGCTTGTCATCTTTCTTATCTTCTGCAAGTCTACATATTTGCTTACTTTCTTCTTTTTGGGAAAAGTTCACTTGCTCATCTATAGAATTTTCACTAAGCAACTGCTGTAGACCAACAATTTCTGCTAATTTCTGTTGATGTTCTTGTAGAATTTTTTTAGCCTCTTCTAACTGATTCATGTCCTTAATATTCAAAATAATGCATTATGAAAATAATACTGTAAAATTTGTTTGAAAATTTTATTTGAGGAAAAACACATTAATAAAAAAAAACATTGCTAGCTTTGATCTTTTAAAGAGAGACCTATACATTTGTCAATAACTAAATTCTTGTTTGTGAAAAACTTAAAAACAAACTAAACAGTATCTACAACAAAAGTCGAGAAAATGGCCATTAAAACTAGATTACAATAAACTTGTCTAAATTTCACATTTACAAAGAGGTAAATGTGTCTCTACACACTGATACTTAATTCTGCTTCCATAAGAAATAATTCTAGTTATTATATTTAAATAGGGAAGGCTGAAGCTGTACAGCTTTTCCGAAATGTTGTGAAACAAAGCTGGAATATTGTATATGAGAAAGAAATCTGTACTGGACTGGAAAACAGAACTGTTCACGACTTTAATTACAAAAGTAGTACATAGAATCAGAATGAAGTCAAGCCATTTAATACATGATGAATCATTCTATCACCAAATGTCTGAAAAACTATCATAGAATATGTAGTGTAACAGAATCTGTTTCTAAAGAAGAGCAGTAGTTACGAAGTAGGTCATCTATATGTTAAGAAAAGAACCAAAGTTAATTCTGAAACCTTAATATGGAAAAAAAAGGAAAATATATGTAACAATGACATTTCAAAAGAAAAAAAAAAATGACTGAA
>NW_013666219.1:408211-430665 GCF_000517525.1 Limulus polyphemus
TGGCATTTGCATCATTCCTACATATTAGCAGAGGCACACAGTGTAGTAGAATGTTAACAGACAAAAATAGGATAAATTACTCAATTGTGAATGTCTTGCTATATGTTAATTCTTGTCTGTGCTATTATGTAGGGATGATGTAAATGCCATCCCTACATTTACTTACTTTTTTCAAAGGTTTTTCATTCCTTGTTTGCTTGTTTTATTAATGTAGTGTTTCAATAGACATAGGAAGGTTGTATTTATAAACAAGTTCCAAATACAATGAGATTCCAATTGTAATATTCATTGTTTATCAATTATTGGCTGGTAATTCCTGTTTCACCCTCTATTTAAGCTTTTTAAATGAACACAAAATTTCTGTTAGAAAGCTAACTCCAAGGGGTAATGATAACATCATTTATGCTAGAATTGTGAATTTTTAAGTTACTACTAGTTATTAATAATACTTATAAAAGCAGATATTCCATTTGAAACTATTTTACATGGTAAAATTGTTTGAAATCTTTGTTTTGGTTTTTTGAGATATAATGTAATAAAAAGTAGAACAAAAAATTCAAACTTTTTGCTCTGATATTTAGAAAAATTCCCAGAACTTGTGACTCAATCATTACATAGATGTTGCTATAAAAGGAAACACTGCAGAGTATTGTAAAATTCTGATGACCTATTGAAGAGGTATTTAAAACACCATTTTGATGAACAATCTGAGCCATCCCTACATATGCAGTGGTATCACCTACCTGATACAATGAAAATGACTACATGTATTTCTCCATTTAATGGTTCACTTGTAAAGCTTACAATTCTGGTGTAGTACTTTCAATAACTGTCACCTTTGAACTAAAATCTTAGTTAAATTGCAGTTCATAGATATTTAAATAGAATACAGATTAAATAAAAGAAAAAAATAGCTTATGTACTTGTGTTTTAACTCTCTCTTCTTCTTTCTCAAGCAACTTCTGTTGCTTCAGCAAATCTCCAAACTTCTTCTGATCTTCTTGATGCTTCTGTTTTTCTTCCTGCTGCTCTCCCTGCAATAGGGCTTGTTCCATCTCAAACTATAAGAACAATTTAAAAAGTACCACATTATATACACTTGTTCTGAAAAACTTCAAAGCTTTATTATTATATTATTTTACCTTAGTTAGTTGAACATGGGTAACTTATAATTTATTTAGGAAATATTTATACTTCACTTACTTATTTTAAAGCATTCCATAGATTCTCACTCACTTACTTCTTGCACATACTCTCTTTCTAGATCTTCAATTTCACTAAGTTGTTTCTTCAATACAGCAATCTGATTCATAAGCCTGGACTTGGTGTGGTGTAGCGCATCAGTACCATAGGTATTTGTAGAGTTTGTAAGCTGGAAACACAACAGACATAACATTTGCATGTATATGTGTGTTTTTATTTTAATAATTTATGGTTTATGAGACAGGCCTACACAAGAGTTTGAATTTCATTCACTGTGATTAGGCTAACAATTACTTAAGGGTAATTGTCTTCTGGAATTATTTAAAACAATTTACCACAAAGTACAATGAAATAGCAATAAGAAAAAGCCATACATTTTAATAATTTGCGATATATGAGGTAGGCCTAAATTGAATCAATCTTGGTAGGTCAGCACTAAAGCAATTAGGTAAAACACTGTTAGAGAATTGTAAGCCTAATTGGTTTAGTGTATGTGTATACTATATATAAACTAAAATGAGTTTAAAAACCAATTACTTGAATCAGAATTCTGTAGAGCCTTTAAAATTTTATACAATGATATTTACTATCTCAAAATTATTTTAATATGGATATGTTATTACATATTAATCAAATTTTCATAAGAATACCCATACACTTTGCAAAAAAATATTACTCAATACATTAAAAGCTACAATTCTTTATATGTTAATTTACTATATGATAATACAATCTAAATTCATTATGCTAAAAAGTAACTTTAAAAATGTACCCTATTTTAATACATACACTAAAATGCATAATAATAATAATGTCTGGGTAAGTTGTATTTAGGTTTCTAATCTTTTATTTATACCTAAAATAAATAAATAAATTAAAAACATCAGATTTTTTGAATATATTGTTACTCTCTGAACTTAAAATTTGAATGTTATAATTATATTTTTGAATTAAGATGTAGACAAAAGCAATAATAACAAAAGAGCTATTACAATTATACTAAAATATTACTCTATATTTAAAAGTTGCTTAATATTATACTTGTATCACTACTAAACCCAAAAATCTGAGCATCCTTTCAAAAAATGGTAATAAGGTTTTTTGTAGATAATAACAATGCCAATGTGAAGCTTGAATGTGAAGATAGAAGGATTTAATAGTGCTTTATATTTTGATTGCAGTATTGCATGTAATTTAATGCTCTTTGAAGTAGCTTTTGGGTTTTTTTTTTTATCTCAATAAAGCAAACTTTATTTGTTACACAAACATCTATTCTTGGAGCAAATTCAATTAGATGTTTTTCATTGCATTAAACTATTTACATATAATGCATGATGTTCTTTATTCAGTTAAAAATAAATTTAAAGCAACAGAAATGGCTCATCTTCTTGAATGAAAAGCATGTTACATACAATTAAAATTAACAACAAAACTTAATAAAATGTATCTTTTCAATAACCAAATAGCTATGCGAACATTTCAAACTGAAAACCTTGATGATTCTATGAATCAGCATAAGTTTCTGTATTCAAATACAAAAATATAATAGTTTTCAGATTTCAAACTGAGAAGCTTAATAATTTTATAAATCCTACATTTCTCATTCAAAAAAATAAAAAATGATTTTTTTTATCAGGTGTAGAAATCATTTGTGTATTTATATAACCCATTTTTAAGTTGATGTAATATCAATAACGATATTTAGTTCTCTTTTTGTCTATACATAATTAAAACGTGCTTCTGTTTATCAAACTTATTTCACAATTAAAAACAAATTTTACTACAAACTCACCTTTGAAGCAATTCGATTATATCACAAATTATGCAAAATGCTTATGTAATTAATGGAATATTATACCTGTTTACTTAAAAAAAAGGTTCAGTTTGAATCTATAAACTGAAATGTCTTTAGTTTATAAAATTTTACTTCTATAACAGAATATTTCATTATTATATCAATCGATTTATAATGCTTTTCCTACAAAGCACAATAATGATAATCTAAATTTTTCAGGTTTCTCAAGTTATTCTTGAAAATATGTACAAAACCTTTAACATGACAACTTTCTCAAATAACCTACCCAACATCCTGAAACATGTTCATGTGATATTTTTGTGTCATTAATCCTGGCAAGTAAGGAGTCATCCAAGTATAACTTGTGTTCATGACACCTGCAAACAGAAGAATCTTTTGGTATAAATCTGTTGGCCTTTTCATTTACCACAACTGTCCTAATCCTGTTTCTAGGAGAGTGAGGACATGGAACAAATAATGTCCCTGCATTAGAGTTAAGATAACCATAAGAGGCTTCTTGTAATCTTGATGGAGTGTTATTTGATCCTGACACAGGATTTAAAATGCATGTCAGCTCATCTTCTGAACACACAGTGTTGAATGAGTGCTGACTACTATTAGTAAAATTTTCATCACACATTTCTTTACGAGTCTGAGATTCTCTTGTTGAGGAGAAAAAATGGTTAGATCGGTCTCTTGGCAATGATCCATTTGTTTTGATTCTGTTTTGATATGGTGGTGAATGAAGAGGAGAGTTACTGTTTGAAGAAAAATTACTGTCTTGTTGTAAAAAAGTCTGTCCTGACTTTAGCATTCCTTTCAAGCTTACTTGTCCCGAGATTATAGCTGTGTCTTTGCCCACAGAATCTGAAAAATCACTGGAAGAATCTACCGTTTTATAAATGAGCATCGCATTATGAGTACCTGAAGTTGTTGTAAGAGGAGAATCTTTATTACTTGCAATAAAAGAAGAGATGGAAGAAGAAGCTTCACTATTGTTTTTTTTCTCTTCTAATTTTGTCAATTCATTTTTCATTTTAGACTGATGTTCGTATTCTGCACACATGTTTAAAATTTCTTCCAGCCGTAAACTTTCCTGATGCCGTTGTTCCTCTTCCTTTCTACGTTCCTCTACTGCCTATAAAACATAAATAGCAACAGCTTTAATACTTAAGAAGTTTTCCAAAGAACTACAATTTTCTTTAAAATGATTTCTGACACATTTGCTTTACAAATAAAAATGCATCAGTTTAGGAAGTATCAAGCATTATCATTCCACATCTCTATGGGAACCTTTCCCTATTTTACAACCCTAATAATGAAAACTCAATTAAAAACTTGTTTTGTGTGGCACATCATGTTTTATATTTTTTGCAACACCAAGTATTCTTTCATTAGCAGGGGTTAACAAAGGCAGACAGTTATTTCCTCTACTCTTGTTTTTTTATTTAGTGTTTTAATAGCAATAATAATACAAATTAAAGCATTTGATCACCATACAACTCGGCAAGTTGCTGCAAACTCGTATAAAGATTGAACAGCAAAAATTAAATAGTTTTAGCCTATCAGAGCCTTAATCCTTTGAGTTCTGGAGGACTTTGAACCACAAATGCAAAATAATCCTATTTTCCAGCCATAAACTGGTGAAAATTTGAGTAGAATTATGATACAGTACATTTTGGTATCTAGCAGTGATAAAATGTTTTGGATTAAATGCACTAGTTATACAGTCTATAAATGAGCCAAAAAAATTGTCTTGGGATTCATTAAAGCTAAGAAATCTACATATAAATGTCATTATTCTTTCATGAAAAATTATACCTTATGGAACTTCTGAATATCTTCACTGGTTTACGATATTTTATTAAAACCTTGAGCATGCTCATTAAATACCAGATGGCTGCCACAGACAATACAAAATACATCCCAAAATTAACATATCTGAAATGTGCAAGTAACAATCCTTCAATATGGTGAAATATCTAATGAAAAAAATGACAATTTTCATCAGCAAGAATAAAAACAACAGGGAATGCAAACCAGACATCTCTGAACATCTTCACCAGTTCTTCAACATTACTATCTTGGATATTTGAAAGGGATGCAATATTTTTTGATGTATCTTCTCTCCATTCATGATTTGATTTGGGTGCCAGGTTTCTATAGTAAAATCATTTTTGAATTTCCTGTGAGCAGAATTGAACCTGAGATCACTTGCACATTAGGAAAGTGCTTTAACAACTAAGCTAAATGGTTAATCCATTTGCAATTGCTAATAAGGCACTTTTAAGATGCTTAAACTATCACATTCCTAGTAACAAGTGTCCAGTCTGACTAGATTCCATCAATAAAAAGTTTTGCTTTTTCTCATCCAATCATTGTACAATGCAATTTACTAGTCTTTCCCAATCCCCCAACAGTGTTAATTTCTTTAGCTAGTTTTTTGTACAGCACCTTATCTAAAGCTTTTTGAAAAAATTTGTATCCCAAATCCATATCATTTCCATCATCTATATAATATGCGATATGCTCAAGAAAATTTAAGATTAGTAAGGAAAAGATTGAGTAAATCATGATATTTTCTTTTCTGATATCATGTTACACTACAATATGTTGCAAAGCTTGTTTTATCAACCTCTCTAGAGCTTTTCCCCATTACAGAAACAAGATTAACTAATCTGTAATTCCCATGGCAACTCTTATCACCCCTTTAAAAACAGAAGTAAAAACATAAACAATCTTGCACATATGATCTTTGACCTACTTTAAAACCCTAGGAAAAACATTGTCTGGTCTTGATATTTTATTATTAATCTCTCAATCCTTCCTTTTACCACCAAGGGATAAGTATCTAAGTGATGCAGGTCAATCCCAACATTTCTCATAGAATGCCCAGGGTTAAGATCACCAAAATCCACTAATATTAAATATCATATTCTGGTGTAAATAAAAGGAAAGTATGTTTCTATTTTAAAAATAGAAGAGGAAAAGCATTTATAAACTCAGCAATCTCAAAGTATTAACAAAAACACCTTGTCATCAGCATCTTTTAAGGGCCTAATCTCTTTTTAACATTTTACTTACTTTTAACCTACTTAATTTTAACATTATCAGCCAGTTGTTCCTCACAAGCCTTTTGGACACTATAACTGCTTTTTTAACCACATTCCTAGCTTTCCTATAGTTCTGTAAATCTTCCATCCTATCTATTAATTTAAACCTCTTAAACTTACAAACTTATCCTTAGTTTTCTCCTTTATGTCTTTAAGAAACCAATTAGGTTTGATGTGCCTATCTTGAATTACTATCAGTTTATTTGTAAACATTTCGCAAACCTGTCCCATATCACCTTTAAATTCATTATCACAATTCACTATTGATAAATCATGTCTCATAGCCTCAAAACTGGTTTTCTAAAAATTTTACATTAAAATTTCAGTTATTTTTATTCTCAACATTTAGCAAAACATCCAACCTAATTATGCAATGATTACTACTCTTCTCCATATGTTACCCCATGCACTTCAGTGCTTATAACATCCTCAATATTAATTAACAAAACCTCAAACAGCATCCCCTCAGTTAGTCTCTCTGACCACTTGGTTCAGAAAACCATCCTGAATCACCTATTTACCTCGCCGATTGTTTCCATACAGTCCCATTCATTGTGTTTAAAATTAAATTCTCTCATAATAAATACATCAGTATTCTTATTAGTAACAACTGTGGCCTCGTCAAACAGTTTCTCATTGACATCGCCATTGCAAATTAAAAACATTCTATCCTTGAAAACCTTAATAGGTATTCATCCTCTAGATTTCCAGTTTTTATGCTTTCATTCCCTACAGGAAGCAGCTTACCCATTACATAAACAGCCACTCCACATTATTTACTAAAGAGTTTATCATTATTAAAAAATTATTAGCTGGAATTTCACAATAATTCCTATTATCAACATACTTTAAATCTTAACAAAATTTAGTGATTTCCATTATATCATAGTCTTCCAATTCAAGTTGAGACATGAACTCATCCATTTTCCTAAGTGAAAAGCCTTAAACAACCTTTCTGGGTGTAATGAGATCATTTAAAATCATATTTAGGACTCTCACCTAGGTTGTTTCTGATATTCTTAACATTAAACTGAGCTCATCTTTTCATCTGACAGACTTATCTTTAAAACTATT
Organism: Limulus polyphemus; assembly: GCF_000517525.1. Classification (NCBI taxonomy): domain Eukaryota; kingdom Metazoa; phylum Arthropoda; class Merostomata; order Xiphosura; family Limulidae; genus Limulus; species Limulus polyphemus. The sequence goes on from NW_013666219.1 coordinate 415,397, forward strand.
ATTTTAGTTGTTATACTCTAAATCCTTTTCCAATCTCCTTGTCTGTTGGCTTTTAATTATAATAAATGTAAGGTAATGCATGTGGGCTATCATAATTTGACATATAAATGTAATTTTGATGGGAATAACCTTAACAGTGTTATAAAAGAAAAGATTTTGGTGTTCTGGTTGATCGGGTCATACAAACAGCATAATCTTTCTAATGGTAGAGCAAATAGGATTTTAGGTTGTATCTACAAAAATACTGAATAAATCTAAAGAGATTATAATATCATTATATAGATTACTGATTAGGTATATTGTGTTCAGTTTATGGATCCTTACTTTAGGATGACCATTAAATTGTTGGGAAGCATCCAGAGGAGGACAACTAGGATGATACCCGTGATGGAAAAGTTGTAATAAATATGAAAGCAAGTTAAGATCTCTGAGTTGGGGGGGGGGGGGTATCTGACTGAAGTGAATATATTGTTAAAGGAATTGATATTGCTGATGCATCCATCATCTTTATTCATAGTTAATGGTGAGGTTAGGCTGGACTAGGAGCACAGATATAAATGTTGGTAGGGTAGGAGTAATCTTCAGCTAAGACAGTTTTATTTTTTTAACAGGGCAATTATTTTTTCTGGAGTGGGTTGCCTTCACATGTTGTAGATAAACGTAGTAAATTTAAGGGTGTTTAAGGAAAAACATGATAAATATTTGAATAATAAGAGCTGGCTTTGAGCCTTCTTTTAGTTCTTTGGTCTTTAAACTTTACTTTAGTAGATGGGACAGTCTAGATAGACCAGCAGGTCTCTTGTTGTTCAAATTGTATGTATTAATTTTCTTAATAAGGAATTCTAAATAATAAGAAATCACAATCTACTGCAACCTTAAAATTCTTCACCTAAATCAATTTATATCTTTTAACAAATTCTGCTTTATCAGTTCTTACTTTTATGTGTTGTTGTTCTAGCTTTTCTTCCTGAGTCCTCAAATCCTCAGCACTTAAGTGATGGCTGTAAAAATTTCCACTATAGGATGAGTTGGGAGTACACCATTTTAATTTGTTTTCAGCTTTTGACTCAAGTTTCATGGATCCCTTCAGCAGTGTAGGAGATAATGATGTCTTATGATTTGCAATAGCTATTCCATTTTCATTGAATGGAATGCCATTTGAAGTAGTTGATGAAAACAAAGACCTGTGACTGATTCCATTAGTAGATAAAGCCTTATAACTCTTAAGCACTGGACTGGGGGGTAAGCTGTGACTATGAGGAGAAGAATAATTACAGTTATTATAATAAGAACCCCTACAGTCCCTGTAAATTTGTGTTCCAGGGGGTAAAATATAAACTCCCTCTTGTGTCGGCCATTGTGATATATTTTGTGAAGTCTGTGAGACATTATGGTTGTGACTTAAAAACTCAAACTTTGAGACTTTTTGTACAAAGTCTAGACACTCTTCAGGATCATTTTCAGAACTTTTAACCATAAGTGACCTATCACTCTGTGCAGCTATATATTTAGTTGAAGAATGACAGTCAGTATATCCAGGACTTTTCCGTATGGCTTCTTTCTGAGCTGGTATATAATCAGACACTGAAAAAAAAAAGTTTCTTTTTTAAAAAAACAATAAAATATAGATACTAAATATAATTAAAGGTCAAAATATTCACAAATATTTATTTATTTTGATTGTTTACATACAAAGAACACCCTTGGTGATTAATTATTTCTTTCAAATTAATTAACTTTGCATCAAAACAGCTGCCAGAGAAAGAAAAAGTGTTTACATAGATGCTAAAGACAATTAAAGGTCAAAATATTCACAAATATTTGAGTTATTTTGACAGTTTACCATGGATAGTAGGTTATGTAATATTTTTTTCATCCTTAATGTAAAGAGAGTTTTAAAAAATAATTTTACTATAAATAAAATTAATACCTACAAATATTATAACATTACTATGACTAAAAAAAAATGATATTATGAGGGTATGATAATATATAAAAATGTACAAAGTTGGAATGATAAAGTAGATATTCCCTTTTTTTACTATTTCTGCTTATGGTAAATTTTAGGAACCATACCTGAAGAAAAGTCATTTGGCACAAATGAAACTCTCATATTTGGATTAATCATTTTCATTTTACGAGCCTCTTGAGGATGGTTGAAGCGGAAGAAATTTGCCTTTCCCACACAAATCATACTCCCTAAAATATAAAATAGAATCTCACTTGGGCATTGTGCACTGATCACAATCTATAACTTTCTATGGCAAAAAAGAAATACATGTGATAATTGTTTCAAATAATTTTGAAATAATTCGTACAATATATATTTCTCTCAGACTATTTCATAATATCTGAAAACATTTCTGGAGAAGAATACAACTATGAATATTTAAGAGAAACCTTTTTTTAATAAATTACATAGTAGTCAACTTGGATTCATCTATTAGCTTAATTTATGGTAATTAGAAATACTAACATCTATCTTTCTCAGTAATAAAATTAATCATGAAACAATACATCTTCAAAAGATATTGAATTCTAAGCTTTAAAAGTTAATTTCTCCTTATTACTGATATCATAACACAAAGAAGTGAAGTTAAATTCAGCCACATCCTTGTTAATTGATATCAACACAAGCAAGATTAACCTCAAAAAAAGTTTCCCAATTCAATCAGTTTTATATATAAATCAATTACATAAGACACTATATATGCCATCTATTAAATCAAAAAACTAACCTTGTGCAAGACGCATGGGCTCAGTTATTCTCATGCCATCCACAGACATCACTTTTGCAATAGGATACAGTTTTACCAATCCTCCTATATTCTCAATGTAACAGTGTTCTTTCTCAATCCCAGGACCCTGAACAACTACATCCTGGGTAGTAGAAGCATCATCTCGACCTATTCTTGTTATACCTGAAGAAAATATAAATACACTTTATTAAAAAAATCTAGTTCCCCAATCACTGCTCCCTGGAAAAAAAAGAAGCTTCAGATAATTCTACCCTAGTTAAGTTTTGAAAAAAATAACAAAAGTATGCCACACTTAGCAAAAAGGATCTAGTATCCTAATTAATATTTCCTGTCAAATAAATGCACCAGTTTAATTTATCCTCACTACATGCAGGGAAAGTATAAGCAACACAAAATCATTGTTTTAAAAAAACATCCAATATTCAATATATATTACAGATTAGATCTGTGTATATATATATTAGTTGATTAGTTGAGTAAATCTTGCATCAATAAGAGCATTTCACTTGAGCTTTGTTCAGTAGATAATAAAGGACAGGTGTAATAATATTTAGAATTGATTAGGACCAATTTAATATCTGTATCGTTACTATTTTCATTAGCTTTTTAATCTGTGTCCATTATTTGGTTACAGGGAGAAGTTTTCTTGCCATCCCCAGTGTTCTGTTGTTAATAACTATTTATGTGTAATAATTACTTAAGCAGCCACTTTCCCACCACTAGAACAGACAGTGACAACTGATAAAAATGTGAGAAACTGTAGGCTTGAGCACCTACATCTCCTTCTTATTTTTATTTTTATGCAGCTTGTGAGGATGTTAAATAGAGATTAAATCTGAGAGAAAGTGTATTCCTACTGTTGCATAGGTGCTATTCCTTCACATATGACACAATGCAAGATATACTTTCTAATTCCCTATGTGTAACTTGAACACTGGTTGTATTTGTTGGTAAGTTCAAATCTTGTCTTATTTCTCATGGTCTAATGTTTATATATCTATATCTATGAATTTGTATGTGTGGGAATATACAAACACACATAAAGTTTTTTGAATTGCCAGTGCCATGCCAGTTTTCCTATCCTCTTACAGGGTGCATGCCATAACCACACTAACTATCAGGAAATAGGAATAATGAGACCACAGCTTAATTCAACTTATCTAATTGATTTCCAAAGCAATTATCATTTAGGCCAGTCAGCTAGACTCATTTTTTTGTAAAATAGTTAAATAAACACAGTGTCATGTTATTAAAATGAACTTTGATATTCAAAAGATTTGAAGATTAAACAAAACACAGATTTACACGTATAAATAGTACATAACCTACATATTAATAATACATGAAAAAATAATTATGACACAGTTACAGTTCATTTTAGAAACTAACAATATTATTGCTAGTAATAGTCCTGAATTTTCTAATGGAAAAAGAAAGCAATAAATAACTAGTGATAATTGCATTTTATGAAAAGACACAAGCTGTTAATTTTTAATTTTAGGCTTCTTATATACAAGTTGAAACAATATATTTCTGTAGCCTCTATAATTTAACTGGGCCTCAAAAACTGTTAACTTTCAAGTTAAAGTTTCAATTCAAAAAAGCATATGTATGACAAGTTAACAGCAAGCAGTATATATTAACCTATTACATACACCTAGTTATTATCATTGTTATAAACAAAAAGTATAAAATCAAACATCATAAAATTAATTCACAAGTTAAAAATTAAAATACCTTCAGGGAGAGGGTGAATTGTTATTGATGTACTCAAGCGCCCACCCCCTAAACTTACAAGATGAGGTTGATCAGTTTGCAGTTTTAGAGATTTTCCAGTTTCTAGGACTTCAACTCCATCCTACAAAATCAAAACAAAAGAATTTACCAATACTGGCAAACAACTTAAAGTAAGACAACAATTTCTTATTCCTCTTTCAGTATAATAAATTTATCTATATAACCAAAAATAACATTTAATACATAAAATTAGTAATAATGTTCAACAAAGCTTTTAGTCTATGTCCATATGTTTTTGTTTGAAACTATTCGTGTAAATATAGTTTGAGGTTTTCAATTAAGAACAAAGTAAACACAGAAGCTATATAATTGTGAATTATCATTTAGGTAACTTTTTTGAAAAACAAAATATATTTTAGCGAAAAGTTGTTTTTGAATTTTATAAATGTGCATACTTAATCAAAAACAACTGCTTACTTTGAATTGAGGAAGTTCTTTCATGCCACGAAGTATACCAACATCCTGTTTCTCTGTCCCAAGTTCCTTTCTTGTGACTTCTCCAGGAGCATTATTAAACACACCCACAGACATCTTTGCTTCAGTAAGGTTATTCCATATCCAACTATAAATAATGTAAAATTATTTTTTTAAAACAACATGTTAAAACAAGTTAGTTTATCCAATATAATCATATTAAGCCATGCTTGGCCTACACTGAGAAAAAAATATGGCTTAAGATCTGTCATTTTTTACTTACATATGTGAAAATGGTAAGTTCTTTAAAAAACACAACACATAACATTTTTGAATGTTAAAAATGCTCAAGTATCTTTTTTTTTTAACTTTAAGCCAAACTTTGAGTTCACACCTAGAATACATGAATGTCACAATCTGATCTATGGATCTATTCAAAGCAATATGTATTTAAACTTTAAAGGTTAGTACACATAGGTCTATTTATCTACCTTGTATTACCTATGCATTTGTTTGAAGAGACAGAGAGCAAACATTAAAAAATATGTACAAACACTGAAAATTAAAACAATATTTTAATTTATTCATTAAACCATTTCAGTTAAAGTTAATACCATTAACACCTTTGTAACACTTTCTATCAGTTTAATGGTGGTATATCTGAAAGATTACATGCAACTATTAAAATAAACAGAATAATATAGTAATTTCAGTTAAATCATAAATCACCGACATTTGATATCAGTGATTGTTAAAAGTGGAAGTTTCCTGAAGTAAAACTATTCTAGCACCTTTTTATTTTCAGCACCAAACTCATCATTTCTGTAAAAATAGTATGTCTGTCTATTAAAACATGTACATATTTCTAATTATTCTAATTTAAAATTATTAAAACATGGAGTTTCCAACTGATTAAAAATCACAAGAACTGTAATACACTAAACTGATTGATTGTGTTAGTATTTAGCTTCAAAAACAAAAATCAGTTCCTTTATTATTTGAGGCCATCTACATTTATCAATAAGGATCAAATTCACTTATGTGTCCATGATTATTTTGCATGACTGGCCAATCTATCTTATTGGACTATCATTCCTCAAAAATGTATATATATATCTATGCATTATTCAACTGTTCGTAATGCACCAAGGTTTCAGAGTAGTGTATTAACTTGAAATATACTATTCTTTCCATCCTTTTAGGACACATAATTGATTATAAAGTGTCATTTTATTTAACAGAACCCACCAGTTCATATCTGGGGTTTGATTCCTCATGATAGACACAAATACAACCCACTATGTAGCTTTGCATTAACAAAAAAATTAACAAAACTGATCTATAGAAAATTTATTTCTGTTAAAATATAAATATGTTTGAGTTATAAATGATAGTGAAAATTATTCTAACCTATACAGGATATTACACATATATGACATTATTAATTTCCCCATGTACTTCCACAAAGGGACATTTAACATTGCAATTTGTACTATCATGATGTCAGTAAAACATATACATGCCATGAATCATGCGAAAAATTATGCACTTTGTAGGTTATAAAGTAACATGACATATGAACTTCAAAAGCAAGAAATAAAAATACTTGTTACACTTATGTTCGGTTTTATTTACTTTTGAAACAGAACACTTTCAGGAACCCTGGGGAAGTACATCTAGTTTATATTAGTGTGATAATATATGTTTCTAAATTAGCAGTTTATAGTATTCGTATGTGTATATATAACTTGATATTGTACAAAAAAGTTGTTACCAATAGTTAACATGATAGTCACAAGCAATCAATATGGAAAGCAAAATGAAAACAAATTATTTCATGATTACCTGTGTTATATATAAGTAATATATTTGGAACAGTAGTATTATTTATCAACCAAACTGAATGTTCTCCCTATTTGTTTTTCTAATTATGATAGTTAATTCTGTCTGTGTCATCAAAAGCTCAAAGAAACACTACTTTAAGCCAACAAGGTATGATCAATGTTTAAGTGCTGGACACTATCACTTGAAAGACGATTTTGGAATAGAGAGAGATATATATTATGGACCAACTTCTGCAAGCATCCACAACAACATGCACACCAACCACCTACCTGGCTTTCCTTCTACCTGAAGAGATTTAAACATCATCCTAAACTTCCTCATATTTTATGAAACCTCTTTCTCCAAAACAACAGAGATCAAAAGACTTCTTGAAGAAACCAAGAGACACTTACTGAAACTACATATAGTAAAAAATTGACGAACAAAACAGTTACTGTTCAACATAACCAGGTTTCAACATGCTGAATATGTTCTCTACAAACAAAAATCCTAGATGAATCTTTACACCAAACGTTACACAAACAACATGAAGAAGAAGAAAAAATCAAATCAAAAACTATACATATTCACTATTCAGAATGCACCTATAATCACTATTGTGATAATATACAACTTCAACTCCAAAGTTCTAGCTGATATATAAAAGAAAGTTCTCAACTTAGGCTTTAACTTCGCAGTACCCCTCATCCACCTAATTACTGTTGACGTAACGGCCTACCTGAAATATGCCGCTCAAAAACTTCAAAGAACCTACGACGGAATAATTCAGAAACCAAACTTATTCTATGTTCAGACAGGCACAAAAAAAATCACCAAACGAGAACTTAGCATCTTGAATCATCTCAAAAAGGATAACCTCATCAATATACTATCTGCAGACAAAAGAAAGAGCACGGTTATTGAATACCAATGATTACGAAACTAAAAACAAAGTTATTAGACTTCCAACAGTACAGAAAGTTCAACAGTGACTCCACGGAAAAGACTCATCAACAATACGATAAGCAAACTTAAAAGACAAAGGTTAATCAATGAAACATAAACAAGAATTTGGGAACTCACTGCAGCTGCCCTCCACAGTTTTACGGCCTACTTAATATCCCCAAACACAACATATATAGCAATAAACTCACCTCACTATCACCTAGCTAATTTTTATGCCTCTCCTGTCACTGCTACTACTGAGTACAACCGAACACCACACATGACTCGAAAGAGTTCTCTGAAGAACTCAAAGGTTACCCCATCAGTACCCAAGAAATTCTTGTCAGTTTGATGTCGTAGGCTTCTTTGCTAACGTTCCAACCGTAAAACCCTTCGCATTACCAAGAATAACTACTGAATGAAAAGACTAACAGGTAGGACTGACATTGAAAGAGACGTCATCATGGAACTCACCACAATTTACTTGCATTCCACCTACTTTCAATACAGCAACGAATTATTGGAACAAATAGGCAGTTTTACTAAGATATATCCACGCTCACCAGTTTCAGCAGACATTTACATGGAAAAGTTGAACAAAAAAACTCACTCTACCGAAAAGAAACTAATATTTTACAGAACAGATGCTTATTAATAATACATTTGTTATCTGAACTCTTGGTGATGAAAACTTACTTTCATTCCTACCTTACTACCTAAATACAAAGACAACATAATAAATTTTACAATGAAAATAGAAAGCCACAACAACATCCCTTTCCTAGACATTCTTATCAGCAAACAGAATGACAAACTGACTACTGCCATATTCCGGAAATTAATTCACACTGATAGATCCTCATTTACGGTCACACCATCCACGTGGAGATCTCATGGTAAAACTGCTTGTTTGTCCAAATAATTCGTTGTTGTATTAAACATCTATCTGCTCAACAGAGCTAAAAACATCTGTGACAAAGAATCCATCCAAGCCAAACTCCAAAACACTATACAGTGTTTTAAACGGAATGCCCATCCTTCCAGTTTCATCAAAAAATAACTTAACAACCAACATAATTCTAACTGTTACAAAATAAAAAAGATCATAACTTACCCTCTTTTGTGCCGAACGTGAAAATTCAAACGAGTTGCCAAGAAATTCAACGCTGACGTTTTCTGGAAGTCTTAAAAACACTCAAATTCATCCCTGTCAAACCTAAACAAAAAACAATTCATAATAAATACGAAAATGTCATTTATGAAATATCGTGTTACTGAAAAAACAAAAACTTACAATTGAGAGACTGGGAAACATTTTCTAAAAATAATGAACGAACGTAAAGGCTGCAAGAGGCTGATGAAACCACAGTATTCTACCACTGCAGAAAATACAATAACGGACACAAAATAAACAGGAAAAATTACAGATAAGTTCTGAAAGGAAAAAAAAAGAAGAATTTCCTATATTAATGATGTCACTCATCATGTCAGAAAAACACAGGTTCAAGAAATCTTAATATAAACAATAAAAACCCTATAATCCGAGCGCTTTCGAAAGGTGGACCTTTCGACTTGGGCACACAAATCAGCAGTTTATGACTACCATTGGTCAGCAACTCATACGTTCCACCAACTACGGCCAAATATCTACCAAATTTCTATCAATTTTTTTTTATTATTACTATCTAAAAAGTGACATGGATTTAGTTTAAAGGAAATTCTCTGAATTTCCTAACTGGGGAAATTTGGGGGTATTATCTCCCTTCGTGTTAACTTGAATTACTGAAAGTGGAAGTTGCCTATTATAGTTTTTATGTAAATGTTTTTAAATTCTAAACTATTGAATTTCTTAGAATTTAAAATTTTGACTGTTAAAGTCTGCAAAGTGAAAGCTAGATTGACACCAAACAAACAGCCCCTTATCAGGGTGGCGACGAGCTATAAATCTAATGTCATATATGTATGTTTAAAGTACAGTGTCATGATTTATCTTATTACTACAATAAGGTCAAATAATAAATAGGAAACACACAACGTTAAAATCAATAAATAATTATTGTATATTAATTCAGGCCAATTAAAAGCCTCTAAAATGTGGACTCTACATGTTTCAGTGTTACAACATCTGTACGGTCCACAGATTGACCTTAATTAAAAATGCTTTTAATTGTGTATAAGTTGTGTGTTTCTTATTTATTATTTTAACGTTATACACAAGTGCCACGAAAATGATACAATAAGGTACTTTTATCATCCAGTATAATCTACCAACCAATCACAACAAATGCAAAATTTGTGTCAAGCTGACCGAAAGGCAAAAGGCTTTCGAAACGTCAACCAATTTACTTGTGTTACCTGTGTAGATCTTTAGTCCTCCAAGATTATCTCTACAATTATCAACCTGAACCAGTAACTGTCACCCATTTTAACTTTGTTCAGTTAATCTTTTTACAATATATGCTGGTTTACATTAACCATGAAGTAACATGCCTCACCAAGTACGAGATTATTTGTTTGAATGTTCCACCGTAAATTACACAAAGTGTTATTTGTTCGAGTGTTTTAACTGAATCGGAGGGAGAAAAAGTATTACTTTTTAAATTATTTTCACATTCATGCAAAATTACAAAGACTCACGAAACAAAGGAAGTAAATGATTATGTCAGAGTTAGTGTTTGTTTAATCTAGTGTCACGCCTTCTATAATTACAATAAGGTACCTTTATCGTTCAATACAATTACGAAGACCGTGCATTTTCAGTTTAGATATTATCTTGATCACATGATAATATTGACACAGCCCTTTTGGTATACCTAATATACCACCTGGCTCAATAATATCTTATTGCGGCCCTAAACACTCAGAAACACCAAAACATTTTACGACAGTGGTTAATACATATGATCGTTGAAACATCCTAGTGTTCAAGACCTTTAACAAAACATAAGCACACACACAAATTTATTTCCGTAAGGTTTCTCGCAAACAAGTCTACATAAATTGCACAAGTCACACCAGATGCTACACACACACACACAGATTTCACTCTGCTGTTTGTTTCTCATTTGCTTTTGTTCACAGATTTTTCTATATGCAAATTATGCGTCCAATAATGTAAAGTTGTATATTACCCAAAATTCTAATTAAAAGCAAGTTTTTACATTACACTGATTGTAAACTAAGATTTAATAGTGAGACAAGTCTCCAACGAGATCGTATTGCACACTAGCTCGTGTAAAACAGACGATGGCCTATTTAAAGCTATCATAAACCACCAACTGACAAAACTTAACAACTTAAGCCCATACAAAGTATGGAGTTTCCCCGGGTGGCTCAGCAGTATACTTAAGGACATACCTTTAGAATTCAGAGTTAGCGATCGATTCAACACAAGTAGTCGATTGTGCAGCTTTGCACTAAATCCAAAACAAATGGAGATGTAAGAAACCAACCAATGCAAGCCATTTTTCTAATTTTAGAATCACCCAAATCATAGACGCATTACCAAATGCACATTGATGATTAAGATACAACTGAAGACAATGAGATAAAGTATAGATAGACATATACTAAGGCAAAACATATTTTATCCACAACTTAAGCATCTTAGCTTGTTTTAACTTGATCTTCATAACAAGAATCTTATTTTGAATTCATTCAATAAGTATGTGATCTATCAGAATGAGTTAATATTTTAACACGTGCATAATGCTGTTCTTCCAAATACAACTTTTATTGGCATTTAAAAGGATGGCAAGAGATTTACCCCCCTTTTTTTTCTCGCTCGAAAACTGGATCTACGGCGCAATGAACAGCAAAAGTGGCAAAAACATTTTATGTAAAATTTTAGTAATGCAGATATCGGCTCCAAAGTTACATCACACACTGCGGTGGTACTTACCCAGCTATATTAAAAATGAAGACTTTACTAGCTGCTAAGTTGACAAGTTACTCTAAAAATGTACTTCAACTACCACTGTATTTACCTTGATGTACTAAAAATGGCTGACTCACTGCTGTTATTACCCAGTTACCCTAAACCTGATTTTACTCGCTGCTACTTATCTTGCTGCTCCAGTTAATAACCCACTAATTGCTCGTTGTCCCGTTATGCTAAAATGGTTTCATTTACTAGAATTGCCTCGATATACAAGAAATAAAAAATAATCTCATTTACTACTGTCATTTCGTTATAAATAAATTTCTCACTGTTATCTTCACGTCTCCAACCATTATTAACCTAAGATATGCCTTAGCCTCCCCTATAATCTCTTCACCCAACGCACAATGCCTACTGTTACGGATGGTTCATTTCCTAAATATGCGCAACTAGAAGATGTAGAGTGCAGCCCCCTCAATATGTTGTCCAGTCCATCTCATCCTCTTTATCGGGAAAAGACTAGCGTGGCTCCTACACTATACTAATAATGATTTCACACAATGTTGCAGCTGCCCCATTACACGAAAAATAACTCCACCCACTGTTGTTATTCCACTACATTAAAAGTAATTACACTTACTATGTAGCATGTTTATTGTCCATACAGAATATAGTGGCTGGTTAAAACACAAACACAATACATACGATTGTTATTACAATCCACTGCTTATTTTATTTTTTTTCTCTCATTAGTTTTCTTATCAGTATTTGATTAACTAGAGCTAATGCACGAGGCACTACAATATGTTATAGTAAATCTACAGTTTACGAAAATTGGTGAAGTAACTTTCAAAAACTTTGCAGAGAAATTTATTTTGAAGATGTTGCTGGTTAGCCTTGTGGTAGAGCTCTGATTTCAGACCTGGCGAGTTGCGTTCGAACCCGTACACTGCCACAAAATATTCCCTGCACTTCAAGTTTTTAGTGTATAATAAAAATGACGGTCAATCCATTAACATAGATAGAGAGCGGTCGGATACTGTTGACTGGCTGCCTTCCCTCTGGTCGATAGTTCAAAATTAAGTACGGCGCCAAATAGCCTTAGTAGCTTTGGCATAAATACAATTTTTTTTCAAAAACAAGGAAAACTAACGAATATCAGTATTGCTGCCAATTCTGTAAAACGTTGTTGTAACTACAGTAATGAATGAAGTCAGTTTTAAAATAACAGGACAACTACAGAAATATGTAAAGCCATTTTAAGTATAATTTTAAAATATAACAGAGAAATTTATTCTAGTTTAGTGGAGTAACTGTATCAGTAATACAACTCGTTTTTAGTTCAGTGTAATAAGAAAAATCAATGGAATTATTTTTTGTTTAGTGAAATAGCAACAACGAGTGAAGCGATTTTAGTTGAACAGAATAACACTGAATTGCGGCTGTGTACTAAATTTACCTTTACATATACTTCCTACGACATCTGGAAAACCGTAATGATCAGTTTACAAGACGCTGCACTGTAACAGTGTAAGAATTTAGTGCCTCATTTAAAATGAGCCTAACAGATATTTCACTTACAATATGACAAACACATCAAAGAGGATATACATCTACTTAATATAATTACATGTTACACATGCTCAAACAAATGTTGATGACACTTAACTTTATCATATTCTGTGCTGAGAAAAATTATCGTTGATGTCTTAATATGTTCAGTATTTTTGTTTGTTTTGTTAAATTTCCCACAAAGCTAAGAAAGGGCTATCTGCGCTAGCCATCGCTAATTTTGAAGTGATAAATTAGAGAGAAGGCAGTTAGTTACCATATTCACAGCCAACTTTTGGGCTACTCTTTACCAACAAATAACGAGAATGACTGTCACATTATCACGCCCCCACACTGAAAGGTCTAGCACTTTCAGCGACACGTTTCGATCCTGCGACCCGCACATCTCATTACCACAGTAGAAATAAAAACAGCAGTAAATGGCCATCTTATTAGAACTTCCTCCTCCAAACACGCACACACACACAAACATGTTTGTAAAACGTTCCTCGAATTAGTGGCACTTGTAAATTGACTAACCATGTAATGTGTCAGTCACAAGTGGAAATGAAATTATATCACGGTCAGTCTGGCAAACTTTGGGTAAGAGTAAATACACCTCTCGCTTTCAAATGGCATGATAGTAATAGCCCATCTACCAAAAACATTGTTATCAAATAAAATTTGTTTTACCAGCTGTTTAAGCATACCTGTTATTGAGGTTTATCGCTTACTCACATGGACTACACCTAGTGCTGAGAAAAAAATGTGCCCTCCAACTGAGGAAAATAACATTTACTGAATGACTGTGCTTCAGTCGGCCGATCCTTTTAACAGAGATAAAGCTTTTACTATTTAAATGTATCAAACGAAGTGTTTTAGAAAAATTGTCATATGGCAGCCGAAATTTAGGTTAAAACAATGCTTATTTCTGATGTAAACAAGAAATCTTGAGTTTAGTAGTGCTAATCACATTCACTGTAGACAATGAATGGCTGGAATTGTATGATGTGGGACTGACAAGTGAGGTTTCACCTTGTTCTGTACTGACTTTGAAGTAAAAGCATAAACAGAAAAACTTTAAGCACTTCATCCTGTTTATATTATTTCCACTAAAAAGCTGTTGAAGGTAGTGTAATGGCGTGTGGAAAAATCTTATGGGATGAGTTGAGTCCTTTGATTCGTTTATAACAGGGTCCTGACGGTTAGGGCGGGTTCGAATCCCATCAACGAAAATGCTTGCCCTTTCAGCCGTGAGGGCTTTATAGTGTCAAAGTCAATTCCACTATTCACTGGTAAACAGTAGACCAGGAGTTGGCAGTGGAAGGCGTTTACTAGCTGCCTTTCTTCTAGTCTATCACTTTTAGATTAAGAACGGCTAGAAATTCAAGAAACAATCAAATCCTTTACGGCATGGTAGTCCAACCTTTTACCCATGAAGGATGGAAACATCAGAGGGTCATAATTTATTACTTATATAACTTACTTGAATGGAAATACCTATTAAGTCTCCAGGCGGGAATGCAGTAAGTCTACCGATTTTTAACGCTGAAATCCGGGGTTCGGTAGACGTAGCAGATAGCCTAATGTTGCTTTGCTCTAAAACAAACAAAAACAGTGAGAACTTTGTTTCGGTACTTGGCAATTTCGCTAAGCAGATCTAATCTCATCAGGTGTTCTTCAGTTAAGAGCTGAAAACACCGCTTGTAACGAGGATGTCCAGCTAATGACCAAGAATAGAATATTCATAGAAACTTTTCGTAATTTACACTTGCTCATAATTAAGACAATTTACTATTAATTGTAATTATTAACGTGGAATTTTAGCAGCTTTTCTGGTAGAAGTTATTACATGTGAGCTATGTGCAGTTTGTTCAACCCGAACTTTAGCGTTCGTGAACTTCCCGTTGACCCCTTGAATACATTTTGTTGTAATTTGGATTCACACAGTACGAAGGTGTTTTACATTGGAAAAAACCAGGGTAGTCAAATAATTTATTCAAATATATTAGGTCGTCATGAAATTAATGTCGCGTTTTGGAACACTTTCATTAACGACCTCCCAAAAAACGTACATCACGTATAATAGTTAAAAGAAC
>NW_013666219.1:431690-448402 GCF_000517525.1 Limulus polyphemus
GTTTGACGCAACACAAGATTATGGAGTTAGGTTGGAAGTTCTCCCCCACCCACCATATTCTCCAGATATGGCACCATCAGATTACCATCTTTTTCGTTTAAAGAGGACATCGACATGTTTTTGGCTTCAAAGCCAAGTGATTTCTTTAGTCAGGGCATTAACAACCTGAATGTAAGATGGAAAAGCATCATCGACAAGAATGGAGACTATTTCATTTAATAAATGTTTTGTTTTGACATATAAGTTATTCGGGTTTTTCATCTAAAAAAAAAAAACGACATTGATTTCTTGACGACCTAATACTTCACATCATCAAATGTATTATTTAGTCGCTAAACTAAAATAATAAAAAATTGTGTGTTGTAAAATTATTTGTTTAAGCTCCTACTTATATATTGAAAACCGAATTTTACCTAATGCCCAGTAATTTCACAAAGAATACTTATTTTCAGTTCATAAATGTCGCTTCAATATTTTCTGGAGTATAACTGACACGATTGTTCATTAAGGCAATAATATGTAGTCCTTTTTCGTGTGAGATCATTTACTAACATAGAGTTTTATTGAACATATTATCGATATAAATTTATTGTATATATTCTAACTATATATTCTATGTTTTTCTTGCGAGTGATAACGTATTTCAAAAAACGAGATACTTGAAGAATGCAAGATTCAATTGTCTAGGATATATAACTTTCGAAACTGAATGTCTCACTGACATATACTGTTCTTATATTGAATGCTTTGCACATAGTCAAGCCATTTTTCATGGGACAGGTTACAGATGTCGAACTATTCGTATGAATAACTGAATAGCTTGTAAAATATGAAGAAACTAATTATTTTTTCTTAACAGCCAGAGGCGTATTAACCAATAGACTTTCAAGGCTTGGGCATAGAGCGCAACAATTTTAGAGGTAAATCTTAATCAAAATGTAACACGTCCCTCAGGAGCCAAGAGGTGTCTTTACACTACTATTTGTTGAATATTAAAAGTAAGTTCAAACCAGAAACTCCCAAAGACGGTCGTTTTGGACGTATCTTTTCGAGACAAGTTTACGTTTGTTATTTGATAAATTTTTAAGTGAAACACAGCATCCTTAAGTCTCCATACTAGCTAGTACTAAGGTCTACCCGCTGGGAGTAAATTTAGTATATATCAACAAAGTCACATTCTCGGCATCATTAATTAAGCAACTGCCAACCTTTTGTGCTTCTGCTATCACCTTTGTATGATTACCTTTCAACTGAGACACGAACGATTTCACCTACGATTCGGCAGGGAAGGACGAAGCATCACGATAGTCAGCAGTAGAATGAGCAGACAGGAACACTTTGAAAGCAGCTACAGGCATAATATTGTACTCAGCTTGTTGCACAATATCTACCAAGGTGGTTCTGAACGGTTCCTAAATACCTCTGCGTGTGATTTGGAGACATCCATGTTTCTTGTGCTTGACTGTTAAGCTAGTGATGCGCTGACGGATTTCAGTCACCTTACCACTTCAAATCACTTTTCTCAGCCCCAACGCTAAAGGAGTGCGGGAAATGCCTTCTTTTAGCCAATAAATATGTCCAAAAAAATTTCACTTCAAATTATGAAAAACGGGATTGGGTAGTTTTCTTCCAACAAAATCCCCTCCCACCACTGGCTCGTGAGGGGCCTGGTAAAAACATTTGGAAATTTTCAAAATAAATTCCCACCCATTTCGTTGCATTCTAATTTACCGTTATTCTTGTGTTGATGGATAACTTTCCTGGTGAGTCATTCGAGAAGGATGGAGCCCAACTAAAATTGTGGGTCTGGGGCACAAGTTAACCTTAATGCGACCCTGTTAACAACCAATTATTTGTTGAAAACAAAGACTTATTAGCAGATAACTATATATGTATATATATATTAAAATAAAACAATTTTGGAATAACAGTCGTTACAATCCATGTAACTACGTACGATCACATGCCATCTGACAACGCTGCATCTTTACAATATCTACTGTTTAGTTTCCACTGCAACAGGCTACATTATAAGGCTGTCATGTCCAAAGCACACCCCTACACCCCGACAGCTTTTCTTTATATAGCTAAAGTATGATGATGTAATTTTTTCCAGCGCCCATTTCAACAGTCAGATCAAACAGAAATCCATAGTCGCTGCGTCCGGAAACTTGGTCTCTACATTTTAGTATGGAATAGCACGAATACCCGTTTCATTATCCAGCGACATTTGAATGGAAATAATGATTGGAAACTTTAACTTGGCGAACACATACTCTGCTGACCATGTCTCCAGACGGAAAATTATTTTATTGGTCCCCCTAATGGGTCAACGGTAAGATTACAGTCTTAGAACGCTAAAATCTGGGGTTCAATTCCCTGCATTGGACAGAGTGCAGATAGCAGCCTATCGTATAACTTTGCAATAAGAAACAACAACAACCTTTTTAAATATGTTGTGTATTGTTGCCTGGGGAATGTAGGCGACTTTTGCCACTGACTTTTGTGTTCGTGGATTCTCACCTGTTACAAAACATCGCACTTTGCTTACCACGGCTGAGATATGTGTTTGTAGTTAAGCACAAAGCTACTCAATGGGCTATCTGTGCTTTTCTCACCACGGAAACCACCATCGAATCTCGGTTTCCAGCGATATACGTCCGCAGACATGCCACTGTGCTACTAGGGGGCCACCCAGAAAGAGATCTGAACAAGTTCTTTTTAAGTCAGCAAGTCACGTGACAAACAATGTAAAAACGTAGTTCTCATATAGCCCTTACCACTGCGACTTTATATCGACTGTGATTAAGTTTGTAGAGAGTGTGATGCCACCGAAAATTGATCGCATTTGGGAAGGGTTTATAACAGCCCTTTTTGACGCAAAATATTAATACACTCGGGTTATTGTCCCTTGTACTCAATAGGATTGGAAAACAAAGGAATATGGATCATCTTGGGAAACCAAAATCACCCAGAAAGATTGTTTGTTTGTTTGTTTTTGAATTTCGTGCAAAGCTACACGAGGGCTATCTGCGCTAGCCATCCCTAATTTAGGAGTGTAAGACTAGAAGGAAGGCAGCTGGTCATCACCACCCACCGCCAACTTTTGGGCTACTCTTTTACCAACGAATAGTGGGATTGACCGTCACATTATAACGCCCCCACGGATGAAAGGGCGAGCATGTTTGGTGTCACGGGGATTCGAACCCTCGACCTTCAGATTGCGAATCGAGCGCCCTAACCACCTGGCCACCAGCCACAATTAATTATTTTGTTTCATATAAATGTGATGTGAAAAATATCGGGTATTAAAGGCAAGGAAAAGCTGTAAGTGATCGTTATTTCAAGTAAAAGGGACATCTATGCGTAAAGCTAATTTTTATGATTATTAATTATTTAGAACTGTAAGAAAACATAAAATAAACTAAACTTCATTTACTTTTATGTAATACTTTATGGAATATTTTTTATGTTTTTCTTTGAATAATAACATTTATATTGTTTTATAAACAGAGATTTGGGTACGTTATATTAAAACGATCTCAAACAATTGTGGCTAGAAAATACGTATGTGAAATGTAAACAAGTCGCAAGTCTTGTTAACTATAAAAAAAAAAAAAAAAAACTTTATAGAAATGTGCAACTTTCTGCACCTTTCTTATTACAGTACTATATCAAAAACCATACATATACGGATTGGTGGGAAATTTATTTTTCCAAAAAAGCGATTAGAAATACCATGAAGCATTATATAATAGACTGCACTGGATATCAAAACCAAATACGAAAAGCCATTGTGAACTGTGCTACGCAGTCCGTGGAGATGGCGAGTTAAACAGGAATATCACAGCATGTACCTCATTGTTTTTCTTCATTACATAAGACAACGATCCTGCTAGGTATTAGGAATTAATAGAGTAGAAAGTTTTAAAGAATGGTATCAGCCTTTAAGCCTTCTCCATTATGAAATGTATATAGAAGAAAAAGGAAAAATAACTAATATCGGGATATGTATATATGTTCCTGTGATGCTATTTTTTATTTACTAGCAAAGCTTCTTCATAATTTGCAACAAGATATACTATAGAATAATGCAATGGATTATGTTATTTACGATTTTATAATATTATATTAAAGTAGTCGAATGAAAATATTACTGTTAATGAAAGAGGAAACCAACAACTCCACATACAATCTTAAGATATGTATACAATGATATTTCCTAGTTGAGTCTTTGCTCATTTTACAATGACACGTGGCTGTGTTTATTGTTCTTACTTTTTTTTATAATTTTCCCCCTTTAAAAAAAGTACAAAGATTCACGTACGTCGTCCATCTATCAACTTCTTCAGTAAACGTAGTAAACTGATGAATCAGATTAAGTTTAAGCAGGAACTAAATATTGGATAATCAATAGTAATTGAGAAAAAAAGAAAAATATTATTCTGAATAAAAATGGTGGTTTGTTTGTTTGTTTTACGTTAAGCACAAAGCTACACAATTGTTATCTGTGCTCTGCCCACCACGAGTATCAAACCCCGGTTTCTAGCGTTTCTAGAGGGGAGGGCAAAATGGTTATACAAGCGAGGAAGAAATGAAATTCTGGATATCTGTTTTATAGCCTTTCCGGTTGTGTTAGAAGTCGAGATGGCGCTGAAGGTGTAATGCAAGATTATGTAAATTGGAGGTGATGCAGATATAAAAGTCAGTATCTGACTTTAATTATTACTCCTGATGATGGTAGCATTGAACGCCATCGAAACATGTAGTCTTTTTAGAGATATGCCCTGTTTTTAATAAATCTTATTTATTGTGCAATTAGTTAACGTTGTGTATAGTTTTATATTTTACCTATGCGCAGATTATTTTTTTGTATGTTATAAAACACTTTCTGGAAAAGCCAGACTAATTTTACACTATATGTAAATATTCTTATGAACTGCTTGGGCCAGTGTACCTTAGCATCTAACATACTGAATTATTAAGACAAACTTTTGCTGCTATGAACAAGAATATATTTCCTGTAGTTTAAATCTGATGTGATTTTCTTGATTTTGTTTGTTTGTTTTTCTACTCGCGTGAATTCAAGTCTGAGCTTTTTTGGCATAGGAAGCTCATTATTAATACGATGGAGTTACGATTAAGACTTAAGAGAAGGTTTTTGATAGAAGGTAGCCATGATCAGAAGATCTGCAATGAGTTTAAAATAGTTCTCTTCTTCATGTGGGTTCTCATTTCAGATCAAAAGAGTTTTTCATCCAATTGATGAACCTGGCAAACAAATTACATCACAGAGTCAGCCTACATTACGATCTGCACTCTTTCTTGATTTCGTTTCCAGTATGTGGAAGAAGTTAAAGACTGCTGATTAGATTGACAGTGTAAGAATAACAAAAGTAATGAAGTATCTTTAAGGACTTCCAAACTGTCAAAAAACAATGTTTGCAACCACAACTAGAAACAAGAAGAGAATTGGAAATGTTTCTGGAAGATGACATATACCAACAAAACCACTTTACCATCAGATAAATCATTGTGCATCTTGAAGAGAAACTGTGAAATCATGATGTAGCTATTATCATCGCCAAGAGTTTCAATGAGCTGCAGATGTCATTTGGAAGTTTGAGTTCACACAGTGAATGCAATACAAAATCCCTCAGTTGCACCAGAGAATTCAAAAGATAGAAGAAAGAATAATCTACCGACTGCAGTTCAAAGTGTGGACCCACAAGAATTTGACTGCCAATATGGATATCTATCACCTGTAGGGAAGACATATCCTAACGTGATAGTAGCCAATCATGAGGAGATCCTCATAGACAAATTTATCAAGATATCTGCAAGTAAGCATATCTAGCACCACATACATATCAGATATTTTGTCTCAGTTATAGTTACAACACAGTTAGAGATAGATTCATAAAAACACAAGTTGCCCAAGAAGAAACCCAAATTAATAACTACAGTGTCTCAATCTCAGTTATAACGTACCTCTTAGATGCCTATATCTGGAAAAACCCTTTGATTTTACCAAACTACTGCAAACACCATCAGATGTTGTGGTACTGTTATACTAGTTCCCAGTACACCAGGGCTTCTTAGATCCAAATACCATGAATGTTTCTCTGCCATAACAGTTAGATCTCTACAAACGATATTATAAATGTGAGATATGCGGTGTTTGTCGTAATCTCTCATGCAATTGTAAGCTACCAATGTTTTTGTAGCTGATTATTAAACTAAAACAAACGTTCAAAGGCAAGCAAAGACTGTCACTGCTGAATCCTGGTTTGGACCTAGCATACTACGGTGGGCTCATTAGCTTGATTGCATTCAAAGATGTGGAGCTAGCTGAGTTCATCTTTTTTAAAGTGGGCAGAACTTGGTAAGTCTCCTTAGAGGAACATGTATAGGAAGTTAATTTAATAAGACACTAGCAATGTCACAATAATACTTGACCTTGTGAAGTATCTAGTATATTGAATGGAGTCATCACTTTACTCATTCAATACTGATTTTCTTCTGCCTAGATAGATTCCAAGTAAGTGAAGAAGCACGAATCACATTTGCTATGAGTGATCTTTCTTGTAGAATGAAGGTATCATCTCTGAACTTGATTTGATTATTGGTATCAAATAGACCAAGAAGTTATCGGTCAGTATGGCCTGTAGTACAAGTGAACTGCAATCTATGGTACAAACCATCTAATGCCAAGTAGTCAGAGCATAGAAACAGGAGAACTACAATAGTACATAACCATAAGCAGCACCTAATGTGATACATGGGCTAAGCTTAGTCAAAGACTCCAAAGTTCAAGAATAGTCACCCCTAACCTAGAAATGTTGAACAAGATGATGTCAACTAGTAAGCAGCACCTGTCACCTACCTGATTATGCTTACCTGAATAGGAGTGCTGACTGTCACTCACTTTTATAAAATGTCCATCACTTAAAGTGCATTGCGTGTTCAGTAGAATACTTTGGCTCAAACCTTGAACCTTTCAATCCTCAGCCAACCTTCATATAGAGGAGAAATTGACAGTGCTTCAAATTTTGCAAATTCTGTTTTATGGTGTTATATGAGCTCACTGTAATTTGTTGTCACTGTTTGCTGTGGCAATGAAACCAACACAAAAACTGTTTAAAAAGTTCTTGTGTGATCAGTCATCTCTGAATGCAGGTCTTGTTTTCCACTTACGAATTTCAATTATAAGCAGAAAACTATACAGCTAAAAGTTGGATTTGGTTATTGGCATGATGGGTGAAGAAGAAATGACTTAAGCTAGCTGTCTAATTAAAATTACTTTACCAATATTACATTCAAGAATAAACACACAGCTACCAATCTAGCATACCACCTGCAACATGTACTTGTAATCATATAGATACAAGACAACTGCTACATAGGTTTCTTTAGATGTTGCCACCAATAAAGTAGAGCAGGTGCTGAAGGATGGACTCAAACAATCATTAGGAAATGGTTGGTCATCTCCAATGGTGCTTATGAAGATAGATGAGATATCAATGTTCTATGTTAACTTTAAGTGGAAAAAGGAAGTCACACCACACACACACATCAGTAATTCGCCATTGCTGTGTTCAGACAAATGTCTGGATGTATTGGAAAGAGTTCAGTGCTCGGCACATTAGATTTGGCATACAACTACTGACAAGTAAAACTGGACAATGAAAGCAAACATAAGCAATCACAGTAGTTTGTTTTTCTTCCATACCATTGTAATACACGGATATACCATATGTTCCTATCATCTTGTAATATTATAGTATATTCTGTATATATATATATGCAAGATTCACGTAACACATGGTCGAAAAAAGCTATTAATTTGATTTGGTTCTAACTGCCTTTGTTGTTAAATGGATAACACCTTTTCTGCCTGGAGAGGATATTGTTGCAACACTGCACATTGTGGAAGGATGTCAACAACAGTGTAATTCAATTGTTGTTCAGGTGATATCTTAAGGTTAAGGCTTCATCTATACTGTATGCCGAGGACCAGTCATGTGGCAGCGCTATTCGCTCTTGGTAAATGCAACGTTTCTTGTGAAGCTATAAATGCTGGATTTAGTCAGTCAGGAACAGGATCTTAAAGGAGAAACAGCCTAAAGAGAAAATACAATAAAAGCAACAGTCTGCCGTTCCATAAAAACAAGTATACACACACACACACACACACATTGTACGTTTATTTTTTGCTTGATAGAATAAAAATTTTGCATTTCATACTTCACTTTGTTTTCAGTCTCGTTATTCCATTCAACATCACAACTCAGTTATTCAGAGGTTTAGCTTTACTACATAACCAGGATCTTGAAGTGGACCTATCTCAGTTCTTAAAGTTTAAAACTCAGTTTTACCCGTATATATTACACCATTCAGCCTGTGTAATGCAACTGTCCGTTTGAGTGACTGAATGATGAAGCACACATGAAGCTTACAATAGGAGAGATGTCTCATTTATGTGGATAATATTCTGCAATTTGACCAATGTTTTATTATGCTATTGGTAATTTGAGGATGTTGTTTAAGCAGATATTTTGTGAATATTGCAATGATTAAGGACTAGCCCCAGCATGTGACAAAAGAAGAGGGCCACAGCTTTAAAAGACCATTGAAAATATATGTGTGAGTGTATTTATACAGAATACAGAAATCTTCGCTTATGTAAAGATAAAACTAGTTAACTTTGCACAAAAAAATGCATCTGTTAGAAGTGCATGTCTGTATATACCACAGGAAATGTGCATACATATATTGGTATGTCAGTATTACTAATAAATATTATTGGGTACTTCCCCTCCCACAATGTTTATGAATACCTGACACCCCTGGTTGCCAGTTTGATTGATAGACGTGTTAATGTTCTGTCACTGTTAGACTAAGCGTATGAATTAACGTTCATGTTGGTGACAGCTAGCCTGCTACAATATTTGAAGTGGGAGTATTATCATTAAGAAATACACGATAACTGAATACAATGTGAGAAAGCACGAAAAGTATTCGACATCTGGTGAGAGAAGAACAATTTAACTGTTAATATTACTATTTGGACATAGCGTTTGAAGACCTTAGATGCCTCTCTCTAGTGTAAACTTACGTTGCCAGAATGAAAATTGGCCATTTCGAATTTTTTTCCATACCGTTCCACTAATTTATTTAATGAAGTTAACTTTATTAGTGATTTTTTTATCTTATTCTGTACTTGTGTATATCTTATTTTGTTTTATTTATTTTTGTATTCAAAAAATAACAGTTTACATTTATTTGTAAGTAATATTTAGCTTAACATTTTTGCATTAGGTAATATTTTTAGCTACAGTTTACAACTCGAGAACAAATTATAGATGCGTAGTCAGTGAACTGGAACAGTTTAGGAACTCGTACACTCGGCCATCTGGTGCATATTCAGGATACCGAAATAATGTACGCTAGGAAGATGTACATGTCATGTATATGAATGGCGTCGGCGCTGGTCATTTGTCCATTAAAGCAAAGAAGAGGCTACTATGAGCAACCTTTTCATGACCTAAGCTGTTTAGCGATTGGCCTAGTGAGATAATTGAATGTCGCACAAGAAAAATTTTTATAGCATATTACACCAGCATCCTTTAATTTATTCGAATAACATATCCAGACATAATGCATGTAAGGCGAGACAATTCGAATTATTAGTTATTACAAGTAACATATGGATGTATATGACCAGATGTGGTCGTGTATATAAAATTTGATTGAAGTCTCAAGATGATTACTCCGTCAGACAGGATAAAAAGAAGAAGGATTAATTAATTTATGAGCAAATTGTAAGGGGGTGCTATTGTTCGTGCCACTAGAGCAATGATCTTCTCATATATACACACACGTCTCTACTATTGAAACCAATACGTTTTGACCAACTAATAAAAACTTTGAATACGCTTTAGAAACGAAAAAAACACAACAGATAAGTAGATTATACATTTGGATTTCAACCAGTGACATGAAAAACTACAGTTTCATTTATGCAATTTTCACAATTTGTTGCATAAGTAATAATGACAAATTAAAAACGTAATTTTCAGATTTTCATACTACTGACAGAATTTTTTACAATAATGCAAGCTATAATTTGCCAAATATCTTTACTAAATTGTAACGTTTTTCTGATGTGTGTGTGTGTGTTTTCTTATGGCAAAGTCACATCGGTCCGTCTGCTGTGCCCACCGAGGGGAATCGAACCTCTGATTTTAGCATTGTAAATCCGAAAACTTACCGCTGTCCCAGCGGGAGGCTTTTTCTGAAGTGTACAGATGAGGGATTCTCAATGAGAATGAAAAGCAGCATTTATTGCAACTAAAATATAGATGCTTCTAAGTTCCGTGGTTCGTTAAGACTAAGTACCATTGCAAATTCACTATTTTGCGGTTATGTAAGTTTACAGATCCGCAGTAACAGTGTTCAAAAGTAGCGATTTATTTCGCTAAACACATTATAAACGATTAAAATCCGAACTCGGTAACTTCTCGATCATGTCGCAGTATTACTCCACTCGACTGGTGCAAACAAAGGATTGTGGTTTCTTTTCAGTTAAATTTAGTTCAGAATTTCTTTCGTAAGCGCATTACCATCGAGAGCCAATGTTCTATTGTTGATCGATACAAATGTGTTTTGTTTTTCTCTAATTGCAATTGTATTTTCCTATTGATCAAACTTACCATTGTCTTTTTTATATTCTACCAAATCGTTAAACAGACAGGAACATAATCACACTTAATCATCAGTGATGAAATAAGAAGTACAGTATGTAGCATGAGTGCCAATTAGTTTCTTCGTTACAACTTTTTATTAACACTTTTCGTATGATCAACTACCACACGCAGGGTTGTTAAGTTTTTAATGTTATCTGATGAAGTTCAATAACAAAACAAAATTAAGGCATTTTTGTAACCATGACCTTAAAAATAACTTAAATCTAGCACACAACTGATACCCAGGGCAAATTTGGCAACATTTTTGTGTTCTAGGCTACTGATATCTGGGATCATTCAATGTCTGTCACATAAACAATATTGTGAGAGAGAAAAAAAAAGCATTTAAAAAACAATGAATTTTTCCTAATTGACAATTTCTGCGGTTATGTTTAATCTAAATCCGTTTAGAACTAGTATTATGTTTCCAATCAAAACTGTTTGTGTGTCGTGAAGTCAGGTAGATAACACAAAATGAAGGTAAAAATAAAATAAGAATTTCGTTTTATTTGGGAGGAAATTATAAATGTGATTGAAAAACAAGAAAAATCATAACTAAAAATTAAAAAGCAAATATATATATATATATATATATATTCATTCAAGAAGGAACAAGAAAAATATTGACGAGTACACTGGAATTGGCAGCAACTGCCTGTTGTACAAAAAACACAAGTTTAGAAGACGACGTTTCGAAAGTTGCCGCCAATTCCAGTGTACTCATCATGAATACTCTGCCTAAACAATCTATAAAAGAACAAAAAAATAATATGCATTGCAACTTGCGGATAGTAAAGTGAATAAAAAAGCACCTCAACAATAACATTTCTGGGAAATTCATAATATTATTTTATATATTAAATAAAAATTACGGCCGAAAATGTTGTCAACAGCGAGGATACCCAATTCATGATACAGTGCATTATTATCATTACATGTACGAAAATTACGTTATATGAGCTATATTCTTTACTGATGTTGTTTTAAGTTCTGATCTATCCACGATAGCCCAACAGTAAGTTTGGAAACTTATGATACTAAAATTGGGATTAAGTACACGCAGCCGGCACATAGTGGATAGTTATTTGTGTAGCTTCGTGCTAAAAAAACAAAAATATAAAATTCTGATTTTTATAAATAGTTTGCTTTAATCAAAAGTTAATATTAATGTATATTTTTAAGTATTATAATCTAGATACGATACGACAAAATGCTTTAAGATTATTCATATATTAAAGTGTTTTGTGCTTCCTGAACTTAATGTATTGCTTTTCACAGGCAGGCGGTTATCCAGTGGCTATACGTGTTATAGCCAATGGCAACACACACATACATATTATACACACACACACATACAAGTCACAAAATATGTTTGTGTGTCCATTAGCTAACTACTCCTAGGTCGCTGGGCCAATCTTAACCAAACTTTGTGGGATGATAGTTTGGAACAAGGGACACGTTACTCGGGGTTCACAACCCCCTCCACCCCCAATATTGCTGTTATTTAGCATTTATTATCTTTGAAGTAAGTTAACTTTAACTATATTCACACAAAAAAAAAACATTACATTTTCCATAAAACAATATACATACAATGGGGGGGGGGAAGGACACACACGTCATATATATATATATATATATACATCTCCGAGGGTGTATTAGCACACACTATGGAGGAATACAATGAAAGAACGCTCCCCGTTACCTACTGCAATACTACATAAACTGATCTGAAATTTATCCTACAACAGCCACCATAACGCTGATATGACGAGCCGTTTCTTGAGTTATACCCGCTTCCTACTTTGACCCGTGACGTTTCAAATTCAGCCCGTAAGACACTTCTGCGGCCAATGACCATCAATCAGTTAATCACGTGAAACACTGTGGAAGGACATTAGGAGCTGGATGTTAAAAGAGGGTAGCACAAAGCACCCCTACCGCCACTACTTTAGCCGCTACTTCATCGTACAAAATCACCCTAACCCTCGCAAAGTGTATACCATTGTTTTAAGTATAGACATAGTGAGTTCTTCAAGCTTATACAAAACGTTTGATGAAGTGATAATGAACACTGTAGTAATATGTTATGTTATGTTATAAATAAATTGTGTGAAAGTTAGGATTTTGTGTTACTTATCATAGCATCTACCCCACATTTTTTTCTTTTAAGTTCATAACCTGGACAAAGAAAGAGTACATCAGCAATAATTTCTAACAATTTTCTGTACTGTGAAATTATCTAAATATCGACTGCTAAGTTTGTTTTGTATTTATACGTGTATCATAATACTTTAGCTTAATAATTTAAATACTCGATTAACTGAAGACCCCACAAGGAACTCATTTATAAATAGGAAATATAATAGACAGAAATATTCTTAAGTACGCTGCAGGTTTTATGTTGTACCCTTCTTAGTTAGTTATATTATCACCTAATTAGAGAAGATATTATTTCTTTAGATAAGCGACAAGAAGGAAGTTTTAAGTGATTTTATCGCTATGTTGTTTCTATTAATCTAAATATTTTTAGATGTATAACAAAAATGTAGCATTATTTCTTATAGAATGAACTTTTCACCGAAAAACATTCAGGCGGCATAAAAATTCTTGTTTTGTTCATTGTTTGAAAACGCGCGTGGTCATTCATCTTGATCAATATGACTTACATATTATTCACATCTTATCAGTTAATGACATAACATTAAATATAAAAAATACGATTCAGAACTTATCAGTTAAATACACTTCAAAACAATGAAGTGTAAAATTGTTTCAACTTTTGTGTTGACTAAAACGCTCAGTTTGGCTTCCATGAGCAACTAGGATCGAAGACCTACAAATTGATCTTTATGCTCATAGCAACAACAACAACAAAAATGGGTGTAGTTCGTAAGCCTGCTGTGTGACCTTCGTATTATCACGAATAGAACGGAAGACTGAGAACTTCATAAATTTTTTGTAGACATCAATAATGGAGAACCTCCTCTTTCTTGCAAAAATTTTACCCACCAACATACAAACCTCTATAGCACCCCTCATGTCGAGATAACATGTTCGAGACGTTTCGTGAAGCTTCCTAGAAAACTGTAAGAGTAGGTGTTTCCACAGTATGAGCACACGTTTTTTTAAGAACGTCAAGAGAAGGGGAGTTGGGTAATTCGGTCAAAATGAGGTTTCGTCCGAACTGGCATGTGCGCACAACATAAATATCACTCAAGAAAATTTGGTGAAATGCCGTTGCACACAGTAAGAATTGATTACACAATGCACAACTCTTATCTACTTAGATATAATCATTTTGCGTATGTCTTACGATAGAAAATTAGTACGGAACTGATTGTTTTTACCAATAAAAAGAGACGTCATAATTGACATGTGATGTTATAATCAAGTTGGTGCGTTCTTTTGAGGCTAGACGTAGCTAATGGGCGTAAAATGTAATCGAAACCTGATTATCCTTTTCACTAACGAACAAGTCAGATATATAAGTATAGGATGATAATATAGCAGATCCGTTTCGTTACTGATGGTGCACTAATATATTCCGCAGTTTTCACCAGTTCCTGAAAAATATTTTGAAAATAAACCATCAGATACATTTACCCTTTTGCAATCTAAAGATATGTTTTCAACTTTTGTTTCAAGCGTTGTTCGGTTAACAGTAACCCTAAAAAGCTCCAAAATATGATTTGTCATAAACATCACATACCAAGCAATGCTCTCAGAAACTTGGATTTTCTATTTTAATTATCCGGTTGCAACACAGAACCGGCAATAAATAACTCGTACTCCGTAAGTCTGTAAGTTTAGGATACTCGCTCAAAGCTACAAGAGAGATATCTAAGCTAGTCGTCCTTTCAGGCTGTGACGTATTTGCGCACAGGCAGATTAGGCCCTAGGCCTAAGGCGGCAGATTTTAGGGGGCAGCAAAATTCCGTTGATTTTTTTTTCTTTTAACAGTTGAAGTGAATAAAAATATGTGGCGAACACAACACTAATAAGCAGTTGTTCTCTTCCTGCCGCCCCTTATCTATTTGCCATTGCCAATAAACCGCTGTTATCCACCCAGCCACCCTAAAAAAAAAAAAAAAAAACAATCTACGCCTTGCTTTGTTCATGATCTGCGAAATTTTCTATCTTCTGCATAAAATAAGCATTGTTACGGTACTGTTTATTTAAGCAATTGCTGGCATTACATTCTGCAAACACTGGCCACAATAACCAAATTTTTTCACAATAACAATTATTTTAATGAAGTTATCGACAAGTTTGCCGCCCAGAGAGCACGGAGCAAACAACTTTCGATTCAATCGAAAGGTGAATAAATAGTTCTATGAGTATTATTTCCCATAATATATATATACAAACTGTGGAGTTTTAAAATGAAAAACGTTATGAAACATGAGCCTCTTTAAAACCCCTCTACTATCGTAAACGCCGAACATAAACAAATGTTTTGTAACTGAGCCGAACTCTCCTCTATCTGGATTAAAACATGTTCATTCTTTAATTCCACTCTCAGCATTGTATCTTTGCTTATGTCTTCATTGACATGTAGTTCTGATATTAGACCAACAAGATCTATTAAATATTATATAGCTCTTGGTTGAGACAGCACTTCCAAATAGGCCTAGAGTTGGCAAAAACTTTAATACGCGCTAATACGTCGCTGTCTATAGGGAAGGTAGCACTCACCGCTAACTCTTGGGCTACTCTAATCGAATAGTGGCATTTGACTTATATTCCTATAAAGCACCCATGGCCCCAAAATGTACAGCGGGATTTTGAGGCAACGGGATGTGAACAGTAGATCCTCGAATTCATATACCGTCATGCTAACCACTGTCATCCAACATCAACAAAATGCTAAACTATAAACGCAATTCAAAACAAATATCACACATTTCTAAAGCCCCCCCCCCCCAAGTAGCACGGCGGTATGTCTGCGGACTTACAACGCTAGAAACCGAGTTTCGATACCCGTGCTGGGCAGAGCACAGATAGCCCAATGTATAGCTATGTGCTTAAATTTAAGCAAATAAAAACATTTGACAAGAAACAGAAGAAAACACGGCGAGTCACAAGAATGACTTTACGATAAGCATTGCGACGTTGTCAAAGTTTTAGATTTTCTGGTCTGAAGAAATCATATCCATATAAGTAACAATGTCCATCAAAAACACCAAGAAAAATTAATGCGTTGAAAACGAGAAACAACGGTGTTTATTAAAGCTCACTTTTGTAACACCAGGACAAGTCTCAACTATATATCTATAGTCCATAGATAAGGAATAAAAATAGTAGGATCATTTTCATTACGTAAAAGGGCAATTGCATTTTTTTTACGGTTAAGCATTCATACTATTCATACGAAAAAAACTGAAGTACGGTAAGGGCTACCTCGCATGTCTTGTCATTTACAGTGGTTAATTACACCAATGAGGAGGAGGGGGGTTGGTCAAACCCCTTATTTGTGTGATGTAAAAAAAAAGTGCTTATATAGTTATAGAACAGCTGCTTGTGGTATCTATCGTTTTCTACATAATCTACATTCTTCTGATGAAGTAAGACAAAATGGCTTTCTATACCTCTCTAAGACAGGCCCCAGATACTGGCTGCCTGCTTAAAAGCGTGATTCTGTGTGCCAAATATCTGTGTCAGTTACTGAAACTCTTTGCCACAATTCCACTAAGTTCATGTTCGGCATCTGCTCTCCGCCGGTTGAATAATTACCCGAGGTGTACAGAAACCGAAGAAAGACTGAGTGCTCTAGCTTTAATAGATAATCATCATGACACTGCTATCAACATTGATATACTGTATGTAATAATGCTTGGAGACGGCTTGAATGGGTAATGAAGAAAAAGTTAAATATAAGTTTAACATAACAGCAAATGTAGAGGTTTTGTCGAAACGTTGTACATTTGCTATTATGTTAAACTTATATTAAACTTTTTCTTC
>NW_013666219.1:449332-452649 GCF_000517525.1 Limulus polyphemus
GAAGAAAAAGTTTAATATAAGTTTAACATAATAGCAAATGTACAACGTTTCGACAAAACCTCTACATTTGCTGTTATGTTAAACTTATATTAAACTTTTTCTTCATTACCCAATCAAGCCGTCTCCAAGCATTATTAGTCTCAAATTGGGTTCCTCATCATCGAATACTGTATGCAAGTTTTTGTTTTGTTTTTATGGAAAAGCACCCCAAAAGAATGTAGCATGTTAACATGTTATTTCAGTAATGCATACATGTATGTATTTGAAAGCCAATGATCGAAAGAGCTAATACACTATTGTTGTACAGAGTTGTTTAAATTAGTAATATAATTTAACAATTAATAACAACTCTGCATGTAGATAGTACAGTATTTTATAATAATAAAACATACATATTTATGCTAATTTAAGTCTAGCTCAGGTGCAGTGTTACAATAGAATGATGATTTGTTGACTTTTCATTGGACAAGTTTTATGTAAACAGCCATGCAATTGTTTAAGCTAAATTTCATGTAAAATTGCTTCCAGATTTAATTTCATAGCACCTATTGTTTTACAAATTTTCTGGGGGGCATGGCCCCAGACCCTCTTAACATTAGCAAGCACTGTATGCTGAGTGTGCTTCAAACAATACATGTTGCCTTTTGATCTCACAAATTAGACCCCCCCCCCCCCACCTTTTCAAACATTCAGCGTACGGGCCTCCATTCATAGGGTGTATATTGTTCTGCACTCTTCTTTCCTCTATTTGTGGCATGTGATTAACTTCTAAGTGTTACTCATACTACGTCCGATATCACGGGTGCAAGAATTAAAAACAAAAGTTGATCATATGTTGATCAACTTTTGTAATGTTGTACTGTTCAAGCTCCGCCATTTTTATATATTTATAAAAATGGCGGAGCTTGAACAGTACAACATTACAATAATTTATAAGCTTTAACTGTTCACAGATTAAATTTTAAAAATAAGTTGTACCTTAGGAACAGGACACACTTTTAAATTAAATAAAAAAGTTGTGCTTTCAAACAAAAGAAGTAACTCAGCAGAGATATGATGAAACGAAGGGCTGAAAACAGATAAGCCATATAGGTCCAATAATAACAAACAGATACAAACTGAATGACAACCAATAAATGTCTCCGTTATCAAAAATGTAGGTAGGTATTAATTTGCAAAATGCCATGAACAGTTGTTATTATAAATATATAGGTCATAGTATAAGTGAATAATAAAAACATTTGACACAGGAGACGAAAAATGGGTCATACTTAATAGACCACTTTCACAACTATATCAAAATGCCTCAATTTTCTATGTAGAAAAGTTGTCTGTTTCTGGCGCCAACAGTATGTATCCAGCATGCTGCATATATAACTTATAACAAGAGAAAGGTATTCTATTGCGTTATCACCTTTTTTTATACTAGGCCGCATTAGGTCACTTAGTTGTTTTTAATGAGGTCAACGAACACCTGCTAAAAAACATCACAATTATGACTTAATCCTTTCCATAATTAAAATTAGAAAGAGTGCATAATAACCGATCAGATTAGCTCTTCATTTTATTCAAACATCCAAATTTAAAAAATTATATTAATTAATAGCTTTCGAAGTATCATTGCAGTGACATGTCTGAAAGAAGTCACATAGTAAAATCCTAGTAATGATTTTTCTATTTGTTTTAAAACGGATAAATTAAGATTGTGAGAAAAACAAAACTAAATAAGAAAGTAAATTTAAAAATAAAGATTAAATACAATACTTAGCCCTATAAGTCGATAGTATTACATATTATAATATATATAAATTATTATTATTAATACTCCTCCGCTTCTATATGAAATTAGAATTATATTTAGTACACGTACCACATGAAATACACGTAACATGAAACTTTAGATCATGAGACTGATCAGGCACTTTATATGGATTCCCTCTAATTCTTGAACAGAATTTCAGGGGTGGCATGAACTGCACATGAAAGATTAACATACACATGTCACTAAACAAATTTTACAATACACGTGGGTTTTAAATATAGAAACATAAGGGTAGCGAAGTCCAATCTGATGCTAGATAACCCATCTACAAAACCTGGAAAAATCACACAAATTTTATATTTGTACAGCATGAAACCATCAATTTGGTATAGTTAGAGTTAGAAAGTTCAGTTAACTAAGGTTCTGAGGATCAATGTGTTTGATAAAATACAGCACAAACACAATGCCATAATATCAGACGGTTAAAGAAGTCTTTTTAGTGCGTGACTTCTTGCATACGCATCTAGTCCCCTCCTCACCTCCTTAAATAAATTGTTAGCATAATTTTTGTTTAAAAACCCCTAAAGCGCTATTCCTAGCCAAGTGGAACGATACGGCTAATGCAAACGGAAACAAGAAAAGTACAATAAAAAAGAATAGAATGCACATGGATGTTGACTAGGTTTTAAGAAGACAGAAATAAAGAACGTTTTTTTAAACAAGTCGATTTATACCTTAGTTAGGAAAGTGTGCTATGCGATTACAATAATTATTCGTGAACAGTTTCCTTAGACCATATTTCAAATAACATGTAAGTTGTTAACCTTCCAGTAAATTTCATGTCTGGCCACATTCTCTTCGAATAGGGACATTCACATTAAAGCACTAGTTTAAAATTTAAGAGATGTTTCCTTATTAAAAGTACGGCGAAGCATAATTCAGATCACAGAAAACTACGTTTATAAGTTAGAAATTGGTAGTGTTGTTCTTTCAACCGTACGCAGGTGAGCGTGAGTGAGAAAAAATAGTATAGGTATGATTTACAGCAGAAGACATAAGTGTGTATAAGTTTAAGACATGCGTGCAATTAGGAACACTTAGTGACCTTGAAGATGTCACGTAACGTAACTGCTTTCCTACATATTTCTAGCTTACGGCAAGTAACTAACAATTCTAATTATATCGCTAGCTGTGCTTATATTACTAGGGCCTCGTCAAAAATTGTATTTAAAATTCTTATGCAAGTGCAAGAATATGGATTTCCGGCCAGAGCATTCAGAAATTCCTCACAAAAAAAAATCAGATGAGTGAGAAATGAAAATAAAATGTGTAGAAAATCTGTAATTAGTGACAGTTGATATCTCAAAATAACTTGTTTAATATTTAGTGATATATGAGAAAAAATACAATACATATATATATAATTTTGTCCATAGTTGGTCGTAACAAAGAGGGTACCCAACTACTGATCCAATGTATTCTATTAATTCATACTGTTACGTCTCTGTTCGTTTGTTAATTTCCCGTATAATTTATTTCCGATGAAACTTCAACG
>NW_013666219.1:453498-475741 GCF_000517525.1 Limulus polyphemus
TTTCATTAAACAACACTCTTTACGGGATATACAGGGTTTTCTTAAGGAAAAATAAAAGGAAAAGATATCCTTTTCATTAAACAACACTCTTTACGGGATATACAGGGTTTTCTTAAGGAAAAATAAAAGGAAAAGATATCCTTTTCATTAAACAACACTCTTTACGGGATATACAGGGTTTTCTTAAGGAAAAATAAAGGGAAATTTTACATCCTAAAATAAGGTGCGAATAAAAAAAATCAACGTTTTGAAGACGATCTGCTATAAAATATAATTAATCTACAGAGGAACATAATAATTTACTACATTTTTAAATCTTTAATTTATACAGTAAAGGTAAAACGATACGAATAACTTCTTGCTTGGAAATTTCATTGCACGTTGCAACGTGTCCTCCAACGGTTCAACTATAAGTCTGCAGGGTTACGGCATTAAAAATCGGGTTTCGAAACCCGTGGTGAGCACAGCATAGAGAGTCTAATGGGGAGCTTTGTGCTTAACAACAACAAAACAACTACAACGAAGCAACATTATAACATCTCCAAATTTGGATTATTATTGTATAATAATGCCGGGCTTTGTGAAGTGTTTGGCGTACTGAGCTGTGGACAGAGAGACAGAACGTTTGAGGCGTGAAACTGTGCTATACGCGTTTCGTACTTTTAGCTATGGGACGTTATAGTTGTGAAAGTCATTCTCACTCATTGGTAAAGAGTGATCCAATAGGTAGAGGACGCGGCTGGCCGTTTGTTCTTCGTCTGATCAACAATTCTAAGTTAAGGCTAGCTATGCCTTAAACTTAGGAGAGTCAAGTCATTTAACCCGGGTGTCACATAGGGTGCCGTTCAGTTGTAAACACCAGATAGTTTTTCCTTAATAATTCGCTGTCATTACGACTTGACAACTTAAACAGTTTCCTGTAAACAGGAAGATGTTATTCAAGATCTTCAGAGTGACTGTGTGAAAACTTATGGGTCTATATAATTACGTTTTGATCAAGATATTAAGAGTGACTGTGTGAAAATATATGAGTCTATATAATTACGTTTATGATCAAGATTTTGAGAGTGACTGTGTGAAAATATATATGGGTCTATATAATTACGTTTTTGATCGAGATTTTGAGAGTGACTGTGTGAAAAGATATGGGTCTATATAATTACGTTTTTGATCGAGATTTTGAGAGTGACTGTGTGAAAAGATATGGGTCTATATAATTACGTTTTTGATCGAGATTTTGAGAGTGACTGTGTGAAAATCTTATGGTTCTATATAATTACGTTTTTGATCAAGATTTTGAGAGTGACTGTGTGAAAATATATGGGTCTATATAATTACGTTTATGATCAACTCTTATCTTCTAAACAAAATCATAACTTTTTCTCTATGTCCTTAAGAATATATGAAAGACAAAAAAAGACGTTAATTTCAGTGTTTGTTAATTGATTGGCTTATCTACTAATGTTTTGTTATTGCTTAAAGGTTAAGGTCATACATGTGGTTTATTTTTATGCAAAACAACGTAGTAATAAGCCCACTATTGTTTATAAAGCCTTGTGTAAATTACGCCTTTTTATACGAGGAACAATAGAACCTCGGTGTTTTAGCGATATTATTATTATGAATTATTAACGACTAGTAATTATAGGTATATAAGTAAGAAAACTCGTCTTATTGCCCATAAATTTGACAAAAGAAAGACAAGACATACTAAATAAAGGAAAGAAGGAACTTGTGGGTTGAAACAAGCTTATTAAAATATACTGAAAAGCTGATCATAAAGCCACATAAGATAGGAAGTTACACTCTGTGAAAAGTAGGCCGCTGCAAAGGTGGTATGTACTATAGTAAAGAGTTAGGAGCTGTGACATTATTAGTACACGTGTACGGAGGTTACATCTTGAGAAATTATGTAGATGTAAAACCCTGTTGTACTTAACTATAAAAAAAAGTGTTTGATTTAATATTCAACTGCTCAAAATCTAATATCTTCATTTAGGGTATTAATATTAATCGTTATTTAGGTTACACAGTTCTTAACCACGTTAAGCCTGTCTACATAAGTTTCAATTGGCCACTATAAAAGCTCGTGTCAGAAGCTAACCAGAACAACAAAGCTACATAATTGTTGAAGGATGAAAGAAAAACAACATCATATACTACTAATACTTCATCAGGATTGAGCCCCATTTACAGTTCCTATCATCCTTGACCCTAATAGCTAACGGATCAAGGTGGATATCGATAAGCGTGGTTTTCCAGGATTCCAACACGATTTCTCACTAATGAAAAACCGGGTACGTACCTTGTTAGTGTTATATTTATAAGTTTATCTTATAAGAAGTGGAAGAAAATTTGTGTTTAACGCTTACCAACACGAGTTGCGTCGTAACTTTGGTTTGAGACATGTTTCTGTCGTTTATTTACTGATATCAAATTAATTAATGTTGCCGAAAAGTTGTTCCTTGAATTATGTTTTCAACAATGTGATTTTATCCGTTTATTAAAAAACGTGAGAGAATGCCACAAAAATACTCATTCATTTACTAATATATATATATATTGTGCTTCGATAATTGTTCACGAAACAATGTGACTAGATCTCCACAGTTTGTAGATTCACTAACATTTTATTTTAATATCGGTTGAACGTGTGCTTAAAGAAAGAAAGGAAATTGATCTTATGACACAAGAAGATTAATATAATAGATTTGTGTTCAACACCTGAAGAGTTTGTTATAACCAGACGCTGACTAACATATTTGTGTTCAACACATGAAGGGTTTGTGATTATGAGACGCTGATTAACATATTTGGGTTCAACACTTCAAGAGTTTGTTATAACCAGACGCTGACTAACATATTTGTGTTCAACACATGAAGGGTTTGTTATTATGACACGCTGATTAACATATTTGTGTTCAACACCTGAAGAGTTTGTGATAACCAGACGCTGATTAATATAGTTGTGTTCAACACCTGGAGAGTTTGTGATAACCAGACGCTGATTAACATATTTGTGTTCAACACCTGAAGAGTTTGTTATAACCAGACGCTGAATAACATATTTGTGTTCAACACCTGAAGAGTTTGTGATAACCAGACGCTGATTAATATAGTTGTGTTCAACACCTGGAGAGTTTGTGATAACCAGACGCTGATTAACATATTTGTGTTCAACACCTGAAGAGTTTGTTATAACCAGACGCTGAATAACATATTTGTGTTCAACACTTGAAGAGTTTGTGATAACCAGACACTGATTAACATATTTGTGTTCAACACTTGAAGAGTTTGTGATAACCAGACGCTGAATAACATATTTGGGTTCAACACTTCAAGAGTTTGTGATTATGAGACGCTGATTAACATATTTGTGTTCAACACCTGAAGAGTTTGTGATAACCAGACGCTGACTAATATAGTTGTGTTCAACACCTGAAGAGTTTGTGATTATGAGACGCTGATTAACATATTTGTGTTCAACACCTGAAGAGTTTGTGATAACCAGACGCTGACTAATATAGTTGTGTTCAACACCTGAAGAGTTTGTGATTATGAGACGCTGATTAACATACTTGTGTTCAACACTTCAAGAGTTTGTGATAACCAGACGCTGATTAATATAGTTGTGTTCAACACCTGAAGAGTTTGTGATAACCAGACGCTGATTAACATATTTGTGTTCAACACATGAAGGGTTTGTGATTATGAGACGCTGACTAACATATTTGTGTCAATAACATAAAACCGTTTCATGAGGTCATCTACTTCTATTGGTTTATTTTCTTTAGTGTAGTTGCGGTATAAGTGTCCAATCTGAATTTGTCGATAAGAATTATTTTACATTCATTAACAAAATGACATAAATAGCTATTATTAGGGCGGACTTAATCTGTTGGTTAACTGATTCCTGGATAACATACAAAACGTTAGAGAACTTAGTTGTTAGGCTAGTTTTTAAGTTTCTATTTAGGGGATTTCCCGTCTTGAACGAAAAGTTTATTCTTATCAGATAATCAGGAAACAATTTAATGTATTAAAGAGCTCTCACAGACAGACGACATATATGTGAAATATGAAACTACTACTGGTTTATTTAACCAATAAAAGCACCTCATACATTTGTACTTACTCTCAAGCTCCATTAAACATGAAATACTTTTGTATCGTGTTTTAAATCGCTTAAGTGTGTCAAAAATAAGTGTGAAGAGGAACAGTAAACATATCTTATACGCCCTCGGACGGTTATCACACCTTAGCTCAGCGATTGAACTGCTGATATCACGCTTTGTTATCGTCGAACAAACAGTTAAAAAAATGCAAAAGCTTTCAACTTGATTTAACTATCTACAGATACTGATAAAACTGCCATACTAGTTTCTGTCCATTTCGTTAATTTCATGTAACGCCTGATATTTATTAACAGCAATGTTAATGTCGTCATGAAGATCATCCAGAAATCGAGTGGAAAACACAACTTTTCTTTATTTTTCTTCTTTAACCTGAAATGTCTGCACCTTAAAGACGTGATATGAAACTTAATCTGTCGTATTGAGTTACTGATTTCAAATATCACCTGTAAAAAGATCTTAATTTCAACGACTTCGTAAAAGTTTAAGAAAAAACAACAACACAACAGTAACGTGTCTGTTATTTTGTTTTTATCGTGGGATTAGGGTTAGCGTATAGAACTGTGGAGTCAAGAGACGTGGTAGTAACAATTATTCGAGCTTTCGACTGTGGTTGCGTTATAAGAGTAACAATCAACGCCGCTATTCTGTGAAAATAAACGTTTCTGGCGGTTGGTGTTACCGATTGGTAGTATTCCTTCTGGTCTGTAGCTCAAAATTATGGTTTCTTATAACTGACCTATATAAGCGTGTCTGGCCGTTCAGTCAGTTGTGTGCATTTTTATGACATTCCGATATTCTTTAGTTAAAGCAAGTAGCTGAACCATCAAAATATTTTAAACACTCTGAAAATGCCCCCCTCCAATGACTCAGAGGTACGTCTGAAGGCTTATAACGCTTAACACCAGAATTTGACACCCGTGGTGGGAACGGCACAAATAGCCCATAACGTAGCTTTGTGCTTAACTACAAACAACAAATAGCCCATAACGTAGCTTTGTGCTTAACTACATACAACAAATAGCCCATAACGTAGCTTTGTGCTTAACTACAAACAACAAATAGCCCATAACGTAGCTTTGTGCTTAACTACAAACAACAAATAGCCCATAACGTAGCTTTGTGCTTAACTACAAACAACAAATAGCCCATAACGTAGCTTTGTGCTTAACTACAAACAACAAATAGCCCATAACGTAGCTTTGTGCTTAACTACAAACAACAAATAGCCCATAACGTAGCTTTGTGCTTAACTACAAACAACAAATAGCCCATAACGTAGCTTTGTGCTTAACTACAAACAACATATAGCCCATAACGTAGCTTTGTGCTTAACTACAAACAACAAATAGCTCATAACGTAGCTTTGTGCTTAACTACAAACAACAAATAGCCCATAACGCTACACAATAACGTGTCCGTGCACTGCCCGCCACGGGGATCGAAATCCGGTTTTTAGCGTTATCAGCCCTCAGAGTTGTCGTTGAGTTACCGATGGGGGAGGGACAAAAACATAGTTAAAAGTCAAAATGTATCGATATATAATCAATAAGCTTAAACTCCTAATAAAGTTTAAATTACTCTGTTGCTATGGAGATAAAACTGCAAATTAAAAATTCTTGTTTTGAATATTGGTTATAAAATTTTCAACTAGCAAAGCATTATTTTTGCGCTGTATAAAACTGAACAACATAATGTTTATGTAGCTGATATCTATTTACAATATTAAATTGATCGTGTGTTGTCGTGGATTCACTGTTGTTTCACGATGTTTTTAAGTAACTGGT
The DNA here is from genome assembly GCF_000517525.1 of Limulus polyphemus. Classification (NCBI taxonomy): domain Eukaryota; kingdom Metazoa; phylum Arthropoda; class Merostomata; order Xiphosura; family Limulidae; genus Limulus; species Limulus polyphemus. The sequence continues at coordinate 459,419 of NW_013666219.1, forward strand.
ACAAAACATATCTTTGTATAGCTTTCCAGTACCACCTTTACAGCTTTTTTTTTAAACGGTTTCCACTGGATTGAAGAGTTCTTCAAATGGTACACGAGCCCTATTATAACCATGGTTGTCATGAAACGTAGAGTTAATTACCATTTTATTATAAGTTTACCCAAATTTGCTTTTATATCTAAAGTATTCGAAATTTCCTCTCCTTAGGCCTATTTTAATACAGAGTGACTTATCTAAGATTAATTAAAAAAAAAAACTAAATTCATGTAGATGTTTATTTGTGTTAGGGCTAAACAACATCGGGCTATCTGCTGTGTCCACCGCGGAGAATCAAACCCCGAATTTTAGCGTTGTAATTGCGTAGAGTTACTGTTCTCCTACCGAGGGACAACGTGAAGCTACCGTGCACACTATTATTAGTGCACTGTGCATTATCAACGGTAACTTTCAACCAGAATCTTAACCATATGATAAACCAACCTGAATCTGTAATGACCGTGGAAGCGTGAAACAGTTATCTATCAAAATAAATAAATAACAATATAGGAAGTTGGCTACCTGTGCTCTGCCCACTACGGGTATTGAAACCCGGATTCTAGCGTTGTAAGTCCGCAGACATACCGCTGTGTCATTGGGGGGCTATTTTGTTTGCTTGTAATTAATCACAAAGCTACACAATGGGCTACCTGTGCTCTGCCCACCACGGGTATCGAAACCCGGATTCTAGCGTTGTAAGTGCGCAGACATACCGCTGTGCTACTGGGGGGCAGTATAGGAGGTTGACAAATGTTTTGAACAGCCATAATTTGTTTTTATTTCTGAAGGAAGCTCAGTGTCAAAAAAGATTGGTGTAACGTTGAGTGATAATTAGTTTTTTGTTTGTATTTTGCATTCACGTAGATGTGGCTTAGCCTCACACCGTTAAAAACCGGGTTTCGATACTCGCGATGGGCATAGCACAGATAGCCCTGATATCGTGTAATTCTTGTGCTTAACTACAAACAAAATCACACAGGCGTACATTATGGAAATCGGCGTTTTTATAATTAACTGTATCGTGTTATTTTCAGTCAAATGGAAAGAAGCAAATTCTGAGTTTTGAACATCAAAATGCGTAATTTTGATTTTTAAACAACTTCCCGGGAATGGCACAGTTGTTTGCCCAGATCAGATTACACCTGGTTAGTCAGTTTATCACTCTGCAGGCTCGCAAGAGCGCCATCATACGTTCCACCTGGAACTAAATGGACAGTTTTCACGTTCCAACCAGCAATTCCTTCTGCTAAAGCCCGAGGACTTCCTTCTCAATGCCTTGATAACTGTGATTAATGGGTGACGAGGTGTATTTGTTCTAGTGGGAGTCTGTCAAGTCGTTCCTCCTACTCATCACTTCTCAACAAAAATAAGGCTTAATGTAAAGGTTGATTGCACCTCTTTATGATCTTTGTCTTCACGCTCGTGCTTTCACACATGTGTGAACAAACCTGGAGCGAGCAAAAGGTGTATATTAGATTTTTTGAAATTTTAGCGAAATCTGGTGAAGGCTGAATTCAACAGGAACTATTAAACAACAACAAATTCGAAAACATGTTTTTGAAATTTCAATCATTTCTGTTAAGTCGTGGTCACACACACACACACACACATACACATATATATCATTATCGTTACCAGACCTCGGGTGATGCTCTAAGAAAATTATCAGCTATAGTTAGGAGATCAAATCCAAATGGTCTGATCCGGATATTTCAGTATCTTTCGCGTTTTGAGCAAATTAGATTAATCCAAATTGCGGGTTTGTGAGTAGTTTCAAAATGGCGACTACCAGTGAAACAAAAATTGACAAAATGACAGCACAACCAAAATTATGTTTACAAAGTTGGCTTAAGATAGCATTGAATATCCACACTTACTTTTTAAATATGAAAAAAACACACCGGAAAAAAACACACGCATGTTTTTCTCAACCATCATCTGGATGTTCTATGAACACTTACTTCCTTTATATATATATATATTTTGTTAAACAAGACTGATGTCTGTAGGTTTACTTTCTTCTTAGAATTCTTCTCAAGAAGTCGATAAGCCGTCTTAACGTTGTTAGAACAACGGGTAAAAGTTGTAGCTAGTGATGAGTTGGCGACGCGTTTCGAATGCGTTCTGCATCCATTATCAAGGCTGAATGTTGTGTGAATTGTGATTACTGTTGGTGGATATTTATAAGTATGGGTAAGCAGGTGGTGGTATCTAGCTCGTGGAAGGCGTTAATTGGTGGAGTGTTGTATTGTGGCTTGGGGGTTTCTCGCCGAGAAGTAGCTCCCTAAATAATAAAAAATAAATTATAGTGAAAGCAATGAAGATTTTGTAGGTTTTGAACCAAACTAAATAACAGTACACCTTTTTTTGATTTACGGTATTTTTCTTATTTTGATGTTTTGAGCTCTTGTGTTTAGAACAATATATACTAATTTTTAAAGTATCAAATTCACTTTTTGTTCAATAAAAAATCTTTCAAGTGCGACTGTAGCTTTTTTCCCCCAAAACTTTGTTTTCAAAATAAGGGTGCGTCTTATATTCCGAAAAATACGGTAATACTCAACAATGATGAAAGGCATAAAATTGCTGTTAATTATTCTAGTACGAGGTTATAAAATCACATCCTATGTACACTTATTTTCAGAAACGGAAGTGCAAAACACAGAGAAAGTATTTCATCGGTAAAAACTAATCTTTGTACTAAATACTACAATAGTTGTTTCACATAACTTTAACCAGGTTGCACTAAGAATTAAAAATATATAGTAAACACAGTAAGGTGTTTTAAAATTTCTTTTTCAAAGTTAAACTTTGTTCCTATTTTAGTATATCTTATACACACGCAACCTATTTTGGTATATCTTATACACACGCAACCTATTTTGGTATATCTTATACACACGCAACCTATTTTGGTATATTTTATACACACGCAACCTATTTTGGTATATTTTATACACACGCAACCTATTTTGGTATATTTTATACACACGCAACCTATTTTAGTATATTTTATACACACGCAACCTATTTTAGTATATTTTATACACACGCATCCTATTTTAGTATATTTTATACACACGCATCCTATTTTAGTATATTTTATACACACGCATCCTATTTTAGTATATTTTATATATGCTCATTTAATGAAATTGTTTTCATATATCTTTATAGAAAACAATCTCCTTTTTATTAAAATCGTACAAATGGTAAATCAGCAGACGCGTGGTTACTGGTTCTTGGTCTAAAATACGGAATTCAATGAATTGTCTCATCTTAAAACACTTGAAAAACTTATTATTAAAGAGTTTTGGCGTCAAAGGAGTTTTCGCTTTTAGCCTTTTCACTTATGTTCGAATGACCTACTAAGAATCACCTTTTGTATAGGTAGTATACGCCCACATTTCCCGCGCCTGTTTCGGCACCATATAAACGGCACTAACAATTGACAATCCACGGAGTGAAATAAGAGTAAGGGGAATACAAGAACAATGTATATCATTTCTCGGTTATCTATGTCATAATATAAACAGACGCGAACTGGCCTAAAGAGACACTGGGAAAAATCCCGACGGGCCCCCTTGAAAAAAGTACGTAATTTTGTTATTGTTAAGACAAGCTTGTGAGCCCCTACTAGCTTTTTTCCCGGTAAAATTTTAGAGTCCAGTGCCCCCTTGCATATAAATATGCAGCAGCATTTCTAAATATTGTTGTAAACAAATTGCAAGACAGACCAAAACGTGTACTAACTATAATTTATTTTAAGATATTTTCTTACGGAATTATATCTGAAGAAAAAGTCAGCCTTGATACTTTTCTGAATTGCTAACGATATGTAAGTTTATTCTCCATGACATTTTTTTTTTTTTTTTTTAGAATCTAACATATCCTGTAGTTATATATCCTGACGAATGTACAGACTCTAAATTGAAAACTTGGAAAATGCAATAACTTGGATTTCGGATCAAGCTATCATAAATAATACTATAAAATTCATAAAATAAAACCAGCCATCAGCTATTAAATAATTATCTGAATACGTTACAAAAGTTAATGAACACGTCTAGCAAATAGATAAAACTTCTCTACAACTTCAACTGTGAAGGTTTTTTTTTGTTGTTGTTGTTACACACAAAGCTACACAATGAGCTATCTGTGCTATACCCACCACGCATATCGAAACCCGGTTTTTAGCGTTACAAGTCTTCAGACTTACCAATGAGCCAACTAGAAAGATTAAGTGACTGTACTTTAATTGCTTATTTTTCCTAAACTTACACAAAGACGCAAAAAGTACCAAAAATGATGAACAGTTTATAAATATGCACGATGTCACAATATTTCAAATAACGTTGTTTAATAAAATGCGTATAAATAAACGTACTAGTTTAGTCTCATTAAAAAAAAATGTAACTTTTGTAATATTTACATTTTAAAACCTGGTGGGTATAAAATATTTGATCAATTTTAAATGTACCCTTTTCATTGTGCTTCATTACAGTAAACTAGTTATTTATTAATGTCATCTGTAGCGTAAATTATCGAATTTGAATGAGATTAAAGATATAAAGTAATTATGTGTCAACACTGCATTTCATTTACTGCTCAATTTCATTGTGTGCTAAAACAATTTATGTTTATTTATGGTCATACAAATAAATAGCCCAAGCTATATTAACTTATCACTCAACAACGATTAAAACTAATAATATAATATCATAGTGTATGTAAATCTATCCCCATTGTTAGCTGTTAGCTAACACACAAATATAGGTCTACACTGATTCCAAAAGCTTTAGGTATAAAATGTCGAACAGTCAAACAAGTTACTGTATGAACACACCATGTAAAATATTAAGCCTGTTGTTTTATTATATTTAATTGTTTTGGTACCTGCGCACTGAGTGCATATACTGCACGGTTATATATGTTGACATACAGCATGGTTATACGGCTATATAGTATATAACGAAACACCTTGAACGAATGATTCAGTTAACAATCACTATTGGCAACAAATCAACATTATCTTTCTGTCGGTAACGGTTTAAAATTTCATTCAATCAAATTACATATTGCGTAAAAACTATATATATATATATATAGCACAAAAAAATCTATGTGTCTGTTTGTTTATCCTTTATCTAATTATTCCTAGGTCGCTGGGTCAATCTCAACCAATAAGGCTGATATGAAGAGCTATGTTTTGGGTTATACCCACTTCCTACTTTGACCCGTTACGTTTCAACTTCGGCCCATAAGATACACCTGCGGCAATGAACGTCAATTAATTAATCACGTGAAACACTGTAGAAGAGCATTAAAAGTTTGGTGATGAAAGCAGGTAACAGTAAGCACCCCTACCTCCACCACTTTGGCCGCTACCTCTTAAATACAAAGTCACACTTGTGTATACCATGTTTGAAGTATACTTAATGAGTTCTTAAAGCATATCAAAAACTTTTGGTAATAATGAATATTGTAATAATATGTTATATTACAAATAAATTGTTTGAAAGTATGGATTTTTGTATTACTTATCATAGCATCCACCCCCACATTTTTTAAGCTCATAACCCGAACAAAGGTCGGGTACCTCAACTCGTGTATACATATTTGCATTGGCGGTGGCTATTTGAATTGCGCTGCAATTATTACGGAATATTATGTAATTAAATAAATTATATAAACAAAACAACTTTAAAATACACAGTTTGTTATATCATAAATTGCTTTATTCAAATCAGAAACTCTCTCATTTGCTTTCTCTGTAAATGTCTTCCAAGTCATCCCGCACACACCGGTGTTACCATGTTCTTCAAAACATTTTAGGAAGAACGGTATCTATGGAAGCGGAGCTCTAACAGGTATAAAATCATATGTGGTGACAACGAACACGACCACCCAAATCTCGGACAACTCTTCAATTAAACTGATGCCGAAACTAGTAGAACCGGTTGTTATAGAAGATGCCTACACGTGCAAGGTAAAGTCTGTCTACTGTATTCGCCAAAGAATAAAAAATAATCCACAGTCGTGCAAGGTACTTCAACGTGTTTTCTAACTGGCATGATTTTATTCTCTTTGTCATACATTAACAATCACACATGGAATTAAATAATAATCAGACTATTTTATGAAATTATAAAACCACGTGGCCTTGACATTGGGCATGGAAATGCAATTAAACAGGTTTTTTTTAGACCTAAATGGATATCATACAAAAAAAAAGTTTTTGTGATTCAGATAAATATTTCCCACTCAAATACCTAAACAAACAGGTGTAAACTAAAAGAAAAACTTAAAGTTTACATTATTACATCAAAAAAAAGATAACAAGAAACTACAAAAGCAACAGATCCCGTTATAACACAATTGAGTAAATCCTAATAAACGATAATTTAAGGATCCGAACACTATGACCTGTACCCAGATATTCTATTTCTTAACTATTTTGAGAATTCAACTCATGAAGAGTATATTACACTAAAACGTTTAAAACACGTTTAAAAATCAAAGAAAAACAAAATGAAATGACAAACATCATTTCTAGACAAGATATATACTGATAACAGACAGTAATTTTGAATATTTTTTGCAAAATTTACCAGTAAGAATTAACAAACCTGTATGGAACCAAAAATGTCAGAAAAAAACAAAGTTAAGTTGAAAAACAAAAAAACAGAAACAAATGTACAACCCTAAACAAAATATGGAGAAGGAAAATGCTTCTTTAAAACAAAAACATTACCTCTAAAAAGTGATGCTCCTTAGACAAACTGACAAACATTATACCCTATCCAAACCAAATTGAAAAACTCAAATAGTAATTATGGTTCAATAGATCCTAACCTCTCAGTTCCTTCAAATGGTTATATTAATTATTTATTGGTAGGTTGTAGAATAGGGAGTGCTCAAATTAGCTCTAAAACTGAAGGTAATGCCAACATCCAGAATTTGTTGGAAGAATAGAGAGAATGACAATGTAAAACAACAAATATCACAAGCCTTTGAGAAACATCTGCTTTTGCTTAAAAATACGATATGAATTGAAAATAAAAAAACAACTAAAAGAATATTCTTTTCAAATGGGGTTTAGACAATATTTCTGAGAAATTATGAGTGAAAGTGAAGAAGAATATGTTATAATACTAGAACTGCCACATCCAGAGATTAAATATGTGGTGTGGAGATTGGATTTTTTGTTATTACCATTGTTTTCATGATTTTGTATTTTGAGATATCATTTTGGGATTCATGATGAAGGACTTAGCATTCATCAAGGAGCCTGAAATGTTGTCTCAAAATAAAAAAAAAATGGCATCGGAGGTCCACAACAGAGGACCTAGTTTACAAACTCAAAGAATGTATTTATAGTCTCCTCATATTTAGATGGGACACAGCATAAAAAGAAAATAATCACAGACTGAAAAACACCAGAAAGAAATTAAAAGAAATAAGAAAAAGAAAAAATAAATTAAAAGAATAAAAGAAATGTATAAAAACTTATAATGCAAAAAAAAAAAGGAAATGTAAACATCTGATAAAGACACTATAAATATTTGGCATTGTGAAATGTACACTAGTTTCAAGTTTTTATTTTATTTTAAATAAATGTTTCAGAGTATTAGAAATAAATAATCTCTATCAATCTGATAAAAGAATTACAATCAGAAGTGAATGGTTGACTTCTAGTGATTTCACATACATTTAACCATGGAATGCCAGCATTAAAGTTTCAAACATTAACACCAAGAGGTATAGGTTATAGTAGCATTCTAGGGTTAATTATTTTTCATGGTTCATGTATGTTTGATACCTGTATTTTAATTTCATTCCAATTTATTTTTATTCTAAATACACTTAAATAATACAAAGAACTGACTAGAATGTAAGCAGTGGGTAGCTGGAAAGTAATGGAATGGCCACCATACCTTTTGTTTTGGCTTAGTTCTCTGAATTGGGTTTTATAGATTGAGTTACCCTTAAGTCAAATTTATCTCTATTTTTCAAAGTTTTCCACACATTTATTAAATTAGGCAATGTGACACAAAACTTCACGAAAAAATCATACATTATTGATATATGGATGAACACACAAAAAGAAATAAGGGCATACACTATATAAAACACAAATCAGTCCACTTTACATTTAGTAAAAATCATTGTAAATATTTCCATTCGTGTCTACAACAAAAGTAGGTTGTATTTTTTTCATATAATTTATAAGTTTGTACTGTTTTTGGTTAGAAGGAGTTTTTAATGTTTTAATATCAGCAAGTAAGTGGAACTTCAACAGGCATTATTCATTTACAAAGTTAGATCTATCATTAGCTACACAAAACATGTAAAAGTTGTTGAACTTGTAGTCAGAAAAATAAAATATTTTTGTTATCATCAAGTGAACTTGACTTTGCTTTCTTTTTACAGTACAGCCCAAATACAAAAAAGAATCTACCAAACAAATGAAACCATAACAACACTAGTGACAAGAGGGGGATTATTTTGTTAGAAATAAAATTAAATCAAAACCCAATTTCAAGATGACACATACTTGAAACAAGATCAAAAATTTGCTCTTTTGTTTTCACTTCATGGTTGTATTAGTATAACATTGAAACGAGTGCGTAGTTTTTCAAAGATTACATTATATCATGTCACATGAACCTAACTCAAAGCGAAGAATGTTACATATTTTATTGATTATTACGTCAGCTAGTTAGTACAGTGATAAAATTTTCGAGTTTGTGCTTCAAACAAAATTCTAGAGATACGAGAAAATTAGAGTAAATGAAATCTCTACTGAGAAGTTAGGCCTATCGTTAGTTAAGTGGAACTTCAACATGAGGTAGTCGAAGAAATAAAGCTTTCATTATCATTAAATGAACTGGATTTACATTATTCTTTTTATAGAATAATCCAAAAAGAACATACTTAACAAATGAAACCGTTATGCCAGTGGTTTTGGAGCATAATTCCTAATGTCATCAGATAATCGTTAATAAGAAAATAACTTACTATATTTCAACAAACGAGTTTTTGTTAATCAATTTATCAATCTATATTAAAGAAAATATAAATAAAAATTAAATCAACATTTTTGGTCACATCTGTATCCGTTGTACGATTTCCTGCTTTGCAAAAACATGAAGTTTGTACAAATATGTTATTGCTAACCATAAATTACCGAAACAACAATAAGGATCAATCGTGACGAAGGTTACCCGTTTTTATATCACTTATTAACATATTTGGTGCTCGGCGTAATTGATTTTGTGTATAGTATTATAATTAACATCTCTAAAAAAGCCGAACCCACATATTACTTTTATTCACTTAATTTTCGACGTGTAAGTTATAATTTGCACTCTTGCACGTCACAAGACGCAGGTGCACACATGCTATATATATATTAGTTACGCAGCACACACAAGCAATTTCCTTTACATGTAAAACAATTCTCATAACACAAGATAGCTTTTCAACTTTTTTTTCAGTCTAGACACTTACCAGCTTTTTCGTGAAATATAAATAATTCTTAATAAAGTGAGTTTTAATAGGGAAGTAATCATTAAGAACTACTTTATATCTGTGTATATGTAACTACCACATAATTGTTTTTTTTTTCCTGTTGTATTAGTCTCTAAGGTAAGATTGCCTCATTTGATAAGAATTTCGTGTTGTATAATAGGTGCATAGGCCTAAGTTCAACATAAAATAATTTCTGACGAAAAATATCTAACGCAATGCAGTTATTATTAAGTTGAGAAGCTCATGCATAGGCATACATGGGTCAGCGACAGAGTAAAAAAAAAAACATACTGAAAGTTAACCACATTAGCCGAATATCAAAAATTATGAGTTTAAGCAGTTCGCCAATGAAAATCACGTTTCCAGATACTGAATAAAGTAACTAATGTTAAACTGCTTCGATCAATGAATCATATAGCACCGCTATATGCAAGAAATAACAAGCTCTTTTGGCAAAGGTATTTTTGAAGTATTTGATAAGCAGTGCTTAAGCATACATACAAAAAGCTAAATGAAAAAAAAAAAAAGGTGAATGCATTGTTTCTCGCAGTATTTCGTATGCTGATGAAGTAAGATATACACTGAAGACACGTCTATCAGTTTCGGGATGGTTCACAATGCCATCATTGACACTGATAAAATGTACTTTTAAGTATTTACGATTCAATTATAAGTACACACAATAAACGTTTTGCCCAGTTATCTATAGCGAAAGCCAGTGCTGACATGTAACGGAAGACTCACTAGTCATGTCATCTTCCCACTCGAGACAGACGCAGCAGGGGAGTTAGCCTTGCTTCGATTCAGTATTTGTACTGCATACACACAAATACAGACACAGCTAAGGGAGCGGCACGTTTCCTTCGCTCTACAGTAAATACATTTTCAGACCACTTACCATGTAGCTACATAGCGGATAATATTTAAATAGCTATATGGACCTACTTATACAAAAATAAATAAATATGACAGAAACCCTTTCTTTCCTTCGTTTAATACTTCACTTTTATTGCTGTTCTTACACGTATGGTCTACACGAGTACATCAGTGTTTTTATATATTCAAGTTTGGTAGTCATTAACACGTTAACATTAAGTTCTGGGCATTATAAAAATATATAAGCTTACATTTAAAAAAATGACATATATGAAACAGTATGATGTGTTTTAACATAGTATGTTTTGCGTCAAATTCTATTGTGTATTTCTTAAAAGAGAAAAAAAAATCGAGAAATCTATTTCAGTTTCCAATCGAACAATGCTAGTTCCCACATCTTTCAGTAATACTTGTACCGCTAGACAACAAACATAAAGACATTCAACTCTTATATTTAATATACAAGTGTTTTGTTTTGTTGTTGTTGTTATTGCTGATAACTAAAACAGCAATGCAAATACTAAATCACTAACTGAAAGATTCTACAAAAAGTGTAATCTGTGCGACAATTTCATGTACTTACACATGACTAGAAATAAAAATGTTACAAAGCGTTATATTTGTTGATTCATTTACAGCCTCTACTAAATCTCCACAAATGATGAACTTTTAAAACATCACTTACCTAATTAGACGAGAAGTGAAATCCGTGTTAAATTCACTAAGAGGGGAAGGAGCTAAGTATCGTTAAGTTTGCCCCAGGAAAAAACGAAATATTTTCGTCAGCTTCTCTGATCTCTCCCGTCTACTGATTTTCAAGGTTAACACTAGATAGACATGATTATTGAAGTATACATATAGTTAGTTTATTATAGTAGTTTACAAACATAACTAATAAATACAGACTCTGTGGTTTCACTAATATAAGAATCATACAAATACTGTATGAACGGGTGTGATTTTTGCACAGTTTTTAAAACTTAAATAACCTTTACTGTTTTGTTACTTTTCAACACATAATAATTAATAAACTCGAATGTATAAAATAAAATATAAAACTTTGTAATGTTTCAAGATGAATTTAGTATTTCTAATACTAATGATTTAGTAAATGTGTGATTGATGATATTCTTACTCTTAGTCTAAGTGGGCCATTAACTTTTTATATGCTCCCTGGACACAATCATCAAAAATTTTAGGTAACAGAAGAGATTTCTGAGTGGCAATACCCCTCCACCCAATGCAAAGTGCCCATAAGTTTTTCTTTAATCCTTCAAATACATGTGCATTCACAACAATATGTCCTAGTTAGCAGGCTAGCCCAGACGTAGATAGATCTAGATTTGGATGTAAGCAGTCTCGAGTGTAAATATTAAATCGAGGCCGAATATGGACACGTTACGATTGATTTTAGATCTAGGTCTAAATCTAATACTTCAATTGGGTAAATCTTTTGAAATAAACAACAACGTGATCCGCTTCCACTGTAGCGACGAGAGTGTTACTAAACACAAAGCATTATAAATCTTATTTGCAAATGACTTAAATAAAATTGATAAAAATTAGAATTAACGTACTTATCTAGTTCACACTACAAAAGTCGACTGGTCGTTCATAAAAATTGATGATATAAATACCGCTTAGACCACTGGTGTACCTCAGCAGGCCTGATGAGCGCTGGTAGTGGTATTGAACAAAAGGCCTCGTCGGAAATGAGTATCGCAGATATTATGTGACTGACCTATTATAACATTGTTCTTTGCTTTCACTGATAACTTAATAAAATATTGCTGAAGACCTATATCTAGGAGACCTTGTAATTGGCAGTGAGCCACCTAGGTTCATTTACAATTATAATTTAGTTACTATTGCTTATGTTAGTTAAGGTTTAGGCCCAGATTATACTAGTGGTATGTTAAACGGTAAATAACTATATTAATAATTATTATATATACAATATAATTAACGTGCTAATCGGGCACATCCTTTTATTTAGTTTTTAAAAGTTTTCCAAGCACGACGTGATTTTCAATTTTAGAAATAAATTGGCACTGGACACTCGTTAATTTCTCACCTTAATAAATTAAAATATGTACGCATTGCAATTTATAAGTTATATTATAACTTATATTATTACGTATTATGAATTATAATAGTATTAATACTTTAGATTAAGAATCAGAATGCGAAGTACAGTTCAGATTAGTGAGTTTAGACTAGTACAACCTACAGGTCTAACAAGAAGAAATCTATATTCAAATTTTCAGAAAACTTAAGTTAAAGTTAAAAACCATATCACTTACCATCACTTTCAAAAACCACGTTTATCTTCGAACATCAGACTAAAAAGCAATAACGAAATGTGTTACTATAGTACTAACACTAAAGCAACAGTTAACAACACAATTTGTCACAAACACCAAGGAGAAAATATAAATTAGTTCTACTCTAGTTCTATTTACATTTAAGCTTCTCTGAAACAGATAAAAAAACCTCAAGAATTTAAAACGCATGTGTCAAATTAGTTTTTCATCTTTCGAACGTCTCATATTTTGATTACAGACACTCAACAATTGCTTAAACCGCCTAAAAAATCAAACATATCAAGCAGACGCTCAGCTTCCTACAAAGCTCAATCACAAATCACATTTGTAGGTCTGCCCCTAACCACCCCACTAAACAGGCGCTCTACAACTTTAGCGCCCTCTAGCAAACGGCGAAAACCTGTTACAGTCCAAGATAAGATAAAAGTTCTTAGAAACTCGAGCCACTTAAACACCTCCAAATTACGAATCCAAAGCTGCGGCGAAAGATGACTTAAATCGCTCAATCTTATAATTGCTATCTTTTATAACTAAAGATATTGATAAATTTTTAGAAATAACTGAAAACATCTAACATAATAGCTTATTTCTTATACCAAACCATTTTATACAGTACTCAGAAAAAAAAAAAAATCTGTGCTTATAAATAAAAATTGTATTTCCAAAACCGAATCTTTCTTTTTCATTAATTATATTTATACAAGTATAGCATAAAATTGAACACTTACATATCACTTAAAAACAAACACATAATCTATGCTTTGATATATCTATATAAATATAATAGTACTGTCTGTTGTTTGTGCTATGCCCATGTAACTACTTCGCAGGATGCAGATGGATCTTCACAAAACTTGGTATGGAGGTTGATTAGGTCAATGTGGGGGTACATACGAATTTTCAGTTTTACGTTTCGAGATTTTTATGGGCGTTTTTAAGTTTTTTACCACTACCTCACCTCCTGTGAATGGGTCTTCACCAAATTTGATATGGAGGTTCATTCGGTCCATGGGGAGATATATACAAATTTCCAGTTTTGCATTTTGCGTTTTACGATTTTTACGGGCGTTTTTTACCACTACCTCATCTCCTGTGGATGGATCTTTAACAAATTTGGCAAGAAAGTTTTTGGGGTCCATGGGAAGATACATACAAATTTTCGGTTTTGCTTTCTGTTGTTTTATGAACGTTTTCGCGTTTTTTTACCACTACTTCGCCTTCTGTTGATGGATCTTCACCAAATTTGGCATGAAGGTTTGACTTTTTTAGATTTTTAAGAATAATTCAGCGATCAGTCAATTACCCCAACCGCCCATCCCTCACACACACGCACCACCCTTCGCAGCTATATTGATGCTATAGAGTGATTAGGAAGTGAAGGAGTTTCAGCTTCCAATATCCCAGGCTGAGCAACCTTTTCATTTACAAGATGGAGCTCAAGCCTTAGAGAACTCACCGATTCGGCGCCGTTGAATATATTGAAATATGTGATGATTCATGGTCATTTACGTTTTTAGCTCACTAACATACAATTCTTGTAACTAACTGCCAAAAACATTACTGTACGAAAACTTTATGAATAACATTTTACTTACGAATTCTGTAAATATAGCAAATTACTCTTTAATACTGGTAATAAACAACACCTAGAGTTAAAAATGGTTTTTAACATTGTTTATGGCAGCATTTTACTTTCTATATATATACATATATCCATATGGCATACATACACACACACACACATATATATATTTAAGAAAGCTCCAAAAATACATATAAAACACATTACATCAAAAGGAATAATAGACTGAATTTTACATAGTATATCCAAACCTTAGATGAAATATAATTAAATGTAATTTTGTGGAAAGAGAAAACAACAACAACAAAAACAATTAACAAAACAACCACAGACACAAAACAAACGTCTAACACCGGAGCGCCTCCAATGTCACAGCGGTAGAAACCGGGTTTCAATACCCGTGGTGACCAGAACACAGATAGCCTATTGTGTAGCTTTGTGCTTAACTTCAAACAAACAAACAAATACTAATTTTGGCGGCATCTCGTAGTGATAACAATAATTATATAAATGAGGTTACTATATCATAGGCATTTTACAAGTTTTTCATAACCGTGTAAGATTTTGTTATCTATCAGCCCCTAAGTACTTGGTTTGTTAATTTAAAGTAATTTTCTGTGGATATTATCTCTCTTTGATTTGCTGTTTCTTTTGCATCACTGACTGAGGTTTCCGAAAATGAATTAATCCTCCTTATGTTTTTACTTCTATAACTGTTTATAAATAGTTTCTATCGTTGAACGTATATCCAATATTTAAAATATTTCCTTTGAGCATGTTACTATTTTCTAATTATTGTCTCATGTTTTATATTAGATTATAACAAGGAACGATTATTTTTTCACAGAGTTGTTTACTGCTTGTATGAGTTATTATGACAGATTTGCTATTAATGGGCATATTTTAATAGTAAATATCATAGGTAGTATTTGGGACCAAAATTATCGTGAATGTCGTGTGTATACTTTATCCCACAGAAAAGAAAACGGAAGCTACTGCCCCTCGTAATCTTGCCTATGGTAAAGATTACATTTTAACGAAATTCGGTATACTTCTCTTTCTCTTCCCACTTTTAACAAAGTTAGGCGCACGTGCAACACCTTACGACCAAGCACCTCGATTGGGCTAATAACTTACAACCAATCGTTTTAAACATAATACATTTTTTTCATAGCTATCTACATTACTTTGAATGCGACACCAGACGTAAGAGCCTTCAAGCTATCATAAAGCAGTGGAATACTGCTATGGTGTCAAACGTGCAATATGACTAAGCGTGAAAACCTTTCATCAAGGGTTATTTTAATGTGTAGCTCAAACAGTTTTGTGTAGTTCCAAAAATTCAACGTGCAATTGGATATTGAACTTGTGCAATTGCATTCTTGCATGTAAATACCGGTGATCTGCAGAACCACGGAGTTTTCTCTAAAATAGACGCTACATTATGATGTAGATTATAGCATCATTAAGTACAATTTTAATAAAAGTCTTGTAAACATCTAATATACCAGGGAACGTTTTACAATATGGTACACATTTTAACCTATGGTTTCTGCAGCTTTGAAGATACCCTAAAATAGCCACTGCCTTTCATCTATATGAATATAATAGTACTGTCTGTTGTATGTTTAGATGGATCTTCACCAAATTTGGTATGGAGATTCACTGGATCCAAGGGGAGATACATAGAAATTTTCAGTTTTGCATTTTGCAGTTTTTATGGGCGTTTTTTACATAACATATAAGGGAAGCAACTTTTCATGGCCATGGCCAAGTGGTTAGACGCTCGACCCGCAATCTGTGGGTCGCGGATTCGAATCCCCGTCACACCAAACATGCTCGTCCTTTCAGCTGTGGGGGCGTTATAATGTGACGGTCAATCCTACTATTCGTTAGTAACAAGAGTAGCCCAAGAGTTGGCGGTGGGTGGTGATGACTAGCTGCCTTCCCTCTAGTCTTACACTGCTAAAT
>NW_013666219.1:476709-494769 GCF_000517525.1 Limulus polyphemus
TGTAGCTTTGCGTGAAATTCCAAAACAAACAATTAGATTTATAGTTTTCACTTTTATGATTAATATATTATATCTATTTGATTTCTCAAGCTGATGAGGTCAGAGGATGTTTTCAACATGCAATTCAAATAAACGCTTATGTGTTTCTGTTTTAAAACAATATCTTATAGTCTAACACTATTTCATGGCATTACAGAGAACTCTCGACTTTGACAAATCCTAATAAACACATGTGTACTTTTGATTTAAGTTAGCTGAAAGTCATCTAATTCTGGTAACAGCTTCCGAAGATAGCATGTTCAAAACAACTGTACATTTGTGAGTCTGAACAAAAGTCGAAAAACAGTTTTAACTGCCTAAGTTCAGATGACAGTTCTTTTATCTATAAACTTAGTGGGACACCATTGCTCTCCAGCCTAATCTCAGTTTGATGCTGACCAAATTCACCGAGGAAAGATATATAAACCGGTCTACAAAAGTAAGTATATCAAGATCATGTTGTCTTCATATATATAGTACTTATTTATCATTCTATTTTGTTTATGGTTATAATTACTAGTTTTATACATAGAATTGTTACTTTCACTAATTACTACCAATGTTATGATTTTTAGTCTAATTTAGTTGCAACGAAAATTACAGCTCACAATCAGATGGAACAACAAGAAAGCTCATCAACTCTATTCAGAAGACATGATCCATCAGAACAATCTCATACATATCCACTCGGAAATGACCGACCATTATATCGCGATAACTACATTCAATGAAGAATTGAAAATACATATCCATCAACACAAGACTATGGGATTGGTAAATCTTATCCCATAAAAAAACAGCTTTAACGTTTACCCAAGATGAATGGCGAGAAATTAAACAATGGACCCACCAATGACCAAGGCTTTTCAGCTTAAATCTGGTCAGGAGGTTTTACTGGAATGTCGCATTTACATCATTCATGTTGTGTGTGACGAATCAAATAATATTTCTATTAGTTTCCATGTAACAAGTAAAGTAGTCAATACTCCTAACGGTAATACTATTTTCCGATTCTTAGTACTTTAAATAAATCAGAATGATACAGTTTATGTGAACAGATTCGTTTTGTAGATTCGTATATAAATCTATTAACTCAAGGTGATTTTAAAGTTAATATCTAATAATAGCAGAAATCTGTTATTTAGTGTTTATGCGGAATATATTTATGCTCTCACACAAAGGCTTAGTAAAGAGAACTGTGAGGCATGTGATATTGATGTTCTCAGTCAAGTGTGTCATATTAGATAATGATAAAGGTACAGTAGAACCTCGATTAACAGGCACGTCGAAACAACGGACACAACGTCATTAAGGGCAGACCTTTTCAGTCTCTTTCTTTTTTCTACTATTTGTAACCAAATTAAATCTTGCAATAACGGGCATCTCGATATTCCTGATTTAGGGGCAGTGTCTTTAGTCTCGTTCTCTATAAGGGCACTCGATAAAGCAGGCAGTTATCTTTGTATCCCTGTATGATATACCACTAAATTCCAACCATCCCAGAAGGATGACCAATATTCAAACACTTATAACGTTTATTGGATTGTCTCCGAACCATATACTGTAATAAACGTCTTCACAGATTGAAAATGCAATCTTATTATTCTGGAGAATTCTCGTTGTAAACACTGTAGGATGTATAAGCTGTTAAATTCCACATCGTGTTCTCGGAGCAGGGGTCAAGTCGGCTTATTTCTGTGCACGTGCTTTGTTTGATCTCGA
This sequence comes from Limulus polyphemus, assembly GCF_000517525.1. Taxonomy (NCBI): domain Eukaryota; kingdom Metazoa; phylum Arthropoda; class Merostomata; order Xiphosura; family Limulidae; genus Limulus; species Limulus polyphemus. The sequence continues at coordinate 478,471 of NW_013666219.1, forward strand.
GAGAATTGTATTTCGGTGTCATGTAAACAGTCTAATGACATAAGCAGTGATTTGTTGCTTTATTTTCAGCAGATTTCTACTTCAGTCGTTGGCAGTAAAATAAGCACAGAAAATGAACGTGAAATATTTAGCAGTTAAAACTCTGAAGAGAAATACTTTGAAACTTTGTGACCAATAATATAGAAAAAAGGGCACAGCTCTGACTTCCTGTTGACAATGCTCCATGACATGGCAATGTGCAACTCACTAACAACCATGTCCTGCATATACTAAACAAAATGGGGGACCTAAAAATTCAGCAATTTAGTTCAATTAATGTGGATTCCAGCTTTGCATGGTTCATTTTGGATATTAAGGGAACCTTGCTATAGAGGGAATTCGGACGCAGTCTGAAGGGTGCCCTTAATGTTGAGGTTCTACTGTGTCTGGGTGTATTTGAGAAATGCCCTGGTGCTCAAGTTGATAAAGATATTATACAATCTGTATTTTAAGAAAGAGCTAGTAGTTAAACATACGTGAATTTATTGGTTTGAGTCTCTGGGGAACAGTTGAAAAAGATGATTTTGCTCAAGAATTATTAGATTTTCTCTATAAATTTCATACATTTGATGAGTTCAAAATGTGTTAGAAAACCTGATTTATAATTTCTGTTAATATCATTTGTATACTATTTTGTTAACCTGAATAAAAGAAAACATGAGAATATTTTTTAATTTTTATTTCAATAAATTCACAACAATGATCCAGCCATTTGGTCTACAATTGATGACAAACCTATATGGTCCTTGCAATATTTTGTTATTGTAAATCCACATTCGACAGTTCATTTTGATGAATATCTATATGTTGAGGTTATGTGGAGGCAATCCTAATGGATCAAAATATTCTTCTTTCTTATTTTCAACAAAATAAACAAATACCAATAGTTACCAGGTTTATGTTTGTTTGTTTTATTTCGTGCAAAGCTACACAAAGGCTATCTGCACTAGCCATCCCTAATTTAGCAGTGAAAGACCAGAGGGAAGGTAGCTAGTCATCAGCACCTACCACCAACTCTTGGGCTACTCTTTTAACAACGAATAGTGGGATTGACCATCACGATATAACACACCTATGGCTGAAAGGGCGAGCATGTTTGGTGGGAAGGGGATTCGAACCCACACCCTCAGATTGCGAGTGAAGCGCCCTAACCCCCTGGCCATACCGGTTCCCCAGGTTTATGGCTCGGATCCATATTGATGACCTACAACGTTGGATAGTTGATCGCTGGCAAACGTATCTCCAAGCTTATTTTGCACACACAGATTATGTGAGAGTATGGAATAAAATTCTATAGTGTTCATAGTTCTTACATATCACTTATTATGTTTCTAGACTGATCAATTTCTAAAATAAACTGGAATTCAGCATAGGCGAAAACATTTATAGTGTTGGGTAAGGCACTACCAAATCATATCTCAATTCGCAAATTTCCCTGCTTCATCAACTTAAAGTGTGAATCTCCAGCAGACTGATCAGGTGTAAGATCAAAGACAAAGAACACGTATCCTCCCCAGTATTTGTAGTATTCTATACCAATTCCTTGATCTTGAAACTAGATAATGTTTCATAGCTTTGTACATACACTTCAGCATCAAAATCAGGTTGTAAAGGTCGAGCAGAAATCTGTTTTCCACCCATATTGATTGCCACAAAATTGATACTGTAATGTTTGAAATTGTACTTTAAATACATTGCTATCAACATATCATATAACAAAATATGTAGGACTTGACGTAAAATTGTATTATTGATAGATGCTTGTGGGTTTCCCTGAGAAATTGAAAATTATTTGCATTATATATATATATATTTCAAAGGTTTGTTTGTTTGTAATTAAGCACAAAGCTACACAATGAGCTATCTGTGCTCTGCCCACCACGGGTATCGAAATCCGGATTCTAGCGTTGTAAGTCCGCAGACATACCGCTGTGCCACTGGGGGTCATATTTCAAAGGATATTTAACCATTTCTTTCTGAAACCCTTTAGTATGTGAAAGAACAACTGACAGACTGATTTTGACTTTTCTAGCTTAGGTAGGGATTTGTTGTAGAACAACCTTGAATCCCAATTCTTCCCCCAGATATAATACAAAATACATCCTTACTTCATACGAGATACAGTTTCAAACTTATACAATTTGGCAAGAATTTGTTTTGCAAAAAGATGTACAAATGTAGTAAGCTGATCATGTCGACAATTTGACTACCACATATGTCTATATGTCAGTCTTTGCCTTTATTGTTTCCACCATCATTAAAGTGAAGATCATCAAAATTACTTGCCGTGTCCTTTACCCATATAGACGTTACCCAATGATTTCTCTTAGCTTCTCCACTACAACTCACTAGAGTTTCCATATATAATTTATAGGCATAAACACTGTGAGATTATGAAATGAGTTTGTCATTCAGATGTATGTTAACTTGAGAAAACAGAGAATAAAGAAACAGATTGAGAGGTGCAAACTTATTTGCATCTTTTTATTTAAATTGGTTCTATCAGGTTTGACAATATTAGCCTTCACGAAGATATAATTGTGCCAGATATAGGTATTCATCTCCCGAAAGTGATATAGAAAATTGGATGGGTTCATTGTCAGTCACTGATGATAAGAGGATCATATTCTATCCACTGACCCTCTAAAGCTAATGCCTCTTTCTTCAGAAAAAGTATATCTAAATGAATCAGGTTATTCAATATGTCTCCTATTTCGTGATCCCTTTGTCATTGACTACCAGCAAAATAAGGTAAACTGCTTCCCTCTTGGTAACCGTAATATGCATCACAGATGGCTGGTTTGTGATAGGAAAGTACTCTCGTGATGTCACGGACGACGAAAATGAAGTGTTATGATGACTCGTTCATGTTCAAATTGAAGAGACCGACACATGTTGTCTTTTATATCGGTCTCAATAGTCTGAAACCTTTGTTTAGAAATGGGTTCATTATGAGGATTTGTACATATTTCAGTGATCATGTCTCCATCATGACCTTTAACTTGAGTGATTTGTAATAGTGGTACATATGCATAACCAACAATACTAGGTTCCACAGTATCTGAGAAAACATAGAATAAACAAAATCTGCCATGTATGCTAACAGTATATAGATCAATACTGGGCTTTGTTATCATATGATTAATATCAAATTCAAGTTGTAATGATAATACAGGACAGAATAATATTGAAGTTTCATCATTCATGTTCACACTTACATTTTGGGTGAATGAAGCATAAGTAAGTATAGGTTTAGGACGAGATTCTACTTATTGGTGTAAGATTCTAATTACATTTTGGGCTCTTTGTAATGACCTGGTCTAACATAAGTGATACTGGTAGCAGTGTAAGGACCAGAAAGGTAGGAGAAGCATCCTGTACCACCAGGAACGTTATGCCATCTATATGAATACTATAGTTTGGCCAATGCCACTTCCCACAAACCTTCAAAGGTGATAGACATCAGAAGGTAGATGTCAGAGTATTTTTGGCAAGATAGTTCGTATAACTATTACTAGTTAACGTTACATACATTTGATCCATGCTAAATAATGAGAGATTGAGTTATGCTTATCATTTTATGATGGCAGGTGATTCAGATCTATTTGAGGGATTAAGTTTTTACAGTTATCAGGATATCCTTTCCATTTGGTGATATAATGTTTGTATTTACCCCTTCCTCGTTTGGGTAATATTTTTTTCAATAAGCATAGAGATCATTTGTAAACTTGATAACCCATTGTAATTGTGTTTCATAAAACGTTTCATTTAAGTTTTCTCTCTGCCCTTGGTACTAGTATCTTGGCATGGTTGGGCAGCTTGCATGCCTCATGAATCCCAGGGCCGTGCAGGTGGGAACCTGATGCTCTCAACAGGTTCAACCATGCTAGGGAGACTTGTGGGGAAGGAGTCAGACAAAACTCGTATCCCAGTCCTCCAGGCTCGGGGGTTTGGCTCATGGTTAACAACCCCGACCTGTAAAACATCATCTGTGACATAAAACATGACTGCATCACAAACTTCCTGTCTAGTTTGGGATGATCTCTCTTTGGAGGGGCTCATGATGCATTTTGGTGAAAGCCTGCATGTAGCCAGATCGCCGACTAATATTCTTTTGACAAAGGTAAACACCAGGATTGGGACCTGAAATATCAGAACCCTCTATAAGACTGGAAAAGTAGCACAAGTACTCAAGGATGATGAGATGATATAACACAAAGCTTCTAAAACTCAGTGATCATGTGGAATAGAGCAGGCAACACCAGATTAAACACAGAACCGAACATCATTTACTCGGGATTTAAGGATCAAACCAACCCCACACAGAAGGAGTAGCCATCCAGATATCATTAGATGCAACAAAGGCTACCAAAGGGAACCATTGTCACCCAGAATGATAACTACATGATACAATTCAAAGAGAAGGAAGCAACAGTCATCCAGTGCTATGCCCCAACCAACAACACAGAAGAAAACACCAAGCAGGAATTCTCTGGAAGACTTCAAAACATTATTGACAAAACTCCCAGACGGGACCTCAAGATACTCATGGGAGATTTTAATTCAAAATTGGAGCTGACAACCACGATTATGAGCTGATTATAGGAGAGAATGGGCTTCATGCCATGAATAAGAACGGCGAGCACTTTACAAATTTCCGTGCATTCAATGATTTTGTGATTGTAGGAACCATTTTCCCCCACAAATCAATGCACAAAGCCTCATGAATCTTACCTGATGGACACACAGAGAACCAAATCGATCACACCCCATCATCAGAACATGGAGATGCAGCCGTGAGATGTGAGAGTGAAATGAGGTGTGGATGCAGGATCAGACCACCACCTTCTCTTTGGAACAGTTCGAGTAAATCTGAAAACTTTCAAGGATGGATCAGGCAGACTGCACCACAAGTACAATGTGCAGAATCTCAGGGCAAGAGAGACAGCTGAAGAAAAAGTTTGAACTCTTGAGTGACCTCAGTCAAGAAACCATCGAAGACTACTGGGCCAAAGTCCAGGAGACCTTCCAGAGCCCATGTACCAAATTACTAGGCAAAAAGAAGAAACAACACAAGGAATGGCTGTCACAAGGACCTTATTCAAGCAAGAAAGGGCCCCAAACAGAAAATAAACCAATGCACCAACCATGAAGAGAAACAAGATTTACAGGCACAGTACTGGAACCTCAACAGAAAAGTGAAGAAGAGCATCAGGGGAGACAAGAGAGCCTTCATTGAAAAAATCAAAGAGGAAGCGGAGACAGCATTAGGGAAAAAGGATATGAATATGTTGTACAACATCATCCATACACTATCAAGAAATAACTCCAGTCAGGACAGGTCTGTAAAGGACAAACATGGACAAACTATCAGTAAAGAAGAATATCAATGAGCTAGATGGGTTGAGCACTTCGAAGAAATTCTCAATAGATTCCCCTGCACAACACCCAACCATCATACCAGCAGCTGAGCCCCCGAATGTTAACACCAACCCCCAACAAATCATGATACTACAAAGGAACTTAAACTCATTAGAAGTGAGAAAACAACAGGTCCAGATGACACTCGACCAGAAGCACTGAAAACAGACATCACAATCACTAAAGAGATGTTACATCAGTTTTAGGAAGGTTTGGGAACAAGAAAAGATGCCAACAGAGTAGAGGAGAGAGATCTGGTGAAGTTGCCAAAGAAAGTGAACCTTGCAGTGTGTGTGTGTGTGTGTCAACTGGTGAGACACCATGCTGCTGTCAGTGCCCAGCAAGGTGTTCACCAGAGTGATCCTGGAAAAACTGAAAGTCATCCTGGATGACAGACTCAGAGATGAACAGGCAGGATTCTGTGCAGACAGATCATGCACAGATCAGATAGCCACGCTCAGAATAAGCATTGAGCAATTCAATAAATGGCAGACATCACAATATCCCAACTTTGTGGATTTTGAAAAGACTTTCGACAGTACCAACAAAAATTAATCTGGAACCTACTCCAACACTATGGCATTCCAGCAAAATTCATGAACATCATCAAAGAATAATACAATGAGTCAACATGCAAGATCATACACAACGAGCCCTTGATCTTGTGGAAGATCTATGTCTCCAGTCACACAGGTAACAGGACATGCAATCTAAGACTCAATGACTTGCTGAGGAAGCTGCAAAACTGGGCTATACGTAAACGTTAAGAAGATCAAGATGATAAGAATCAACAACAGACAACAGAACCCAGTGCAGCTCAATGTAAACAGTATCAAAGAAATTGACAAAGTTTGTGTACCTCAGAAGTGTCATCTGAAAGGATGGGAGCATAGACAACCTATATGGACCTCATCATTTCTTTTCAAGAAGACCAAAGTCAGACTGTTCAATACCAATGTGAAATCAGTCCTTCTTTATAGGTCATGGTGAGTCACGAAGACCATGACAGCCAAGATTGGAATATTCCTAAACAAGTGTCTCTAAAAAAATCTCCAGATTAGATGGCCTGATGTCATCTCTAATACTGACCTATACGAGCAGACAACCAGCTGCCTGTCCAAGAATAAATTGTGAAGAGGAAATGGGGTTGGATTGATCACACACTCAGGAAACCTCATAGCAATTTCACAAGACAGTATCTGAAATGGAATCCACAGGGAAAAAGAAAATTGGGGAGACCAAAAATGACCTGGATGAGATTCGTTGACGAGGAGATCAAGGATTCTGGACTCTCTTAGGCTCAGATGAGGAGGACGGCCCAAAGTCTGGTCTGATGGCATGGAACAGTCGTGGCCCTATGTACCAGCTGGAACAAAGAGTTTTCTCTGAGATAATCTTGCAGTTTATACACAGGCAGATTTCTCTCTAATCTCTTGCATATTGTAAGGATTTCTTCTGTCCATCTAGGCATATAACCTTTTTTCAATTGACGCTTGACTTTACTAATACATACTTAATTGCCCACTTTGAATTGAAATTTTACTGACTGATCAGAGTGATTAATATTCATTGGTTTCGTTTTGTACTGTGATTATTTTATTGATTATAGCCACTGACTAGATTTTTCAATACAGTGAATTACTTATATGTTCCATGATGTGTAAAATAGCGCCACATTCTAGTTTCAAGAGCGAGATTAAATCTCTGTACTTAAGACGCTTTTGTTTCATTATGTTTAGTAAAGAAGGGAATGTCTTTTTCCTTGAGATAACGTTGAAACACATGATTAGTAAATTATGTTCCAGTATTAATTTGAAGTTTACAGGGTTTTGACTCTGCTGAAAATCTGTTTGCAAGCTTTTATGAGTGTTGCTCCTTTCTTATCTATAACTAACCTATGTGTATTTATAGAAGACATCAATACCTGTGAGCAAATACTTAAACTGGTTGTTATAATGACTTAGATTAGATAGGTCCACTAAATCAGCCTGCCATTGTTCATCGATCCTCAAAGTGTACATCCAGTTTCTTGAAAATTTATACCTTACAGGTTTGTGTAGTGTGTACGTATCCCGAAGCCTTAACCAGTCTTTGACTTGTTTTAGAATGATCTATTTACTTAGTGCTTTCACAGAACTATATAAAGGTTGTACTCTGCTGTAACTAGCAGGATGTGTAGGATTATAATAGATAGATTGTAGTTTGACTCACATTAGACATTATTTACTACATCTGATTAACTTAAACTAACTTGTTTTATTTGGTTTACCATCAACTCTGTCTCTAAGAGTAGTTATAATTTGACTTTTACAACAAGCGAAGTTAATTCTTAGATGGATCAAAATATTACTAGGTTAAGAGGCTGACAACAGCTTATGATGACAGTGAAGACACATATGAATAAATAATACCATATCACTTTATTAAAAATGAACCCATTTAGATACAGAATAGTTGGATCTTTTAACAGTATGATCTCCATGCTTTATTCATCTGTCTACATTTCCCGCAACTTCTTTTAGGATATTTATATCTGATAATCGTTCTGCAAATTCTTTCCATCTGGTAGGGTTAAAATTATTTCTTTTTCATAGTATGTCATTGATCAGGTCAATTATGTTACTGTTTGGGACAGATCTTCCACTAATCACTAATTCTCCCCAATCATTCAATGTTAGGTCGCCATTGGAACATATTTTAAGTTTAATAGTATTTCAGCTTTCTTTTCATATTTCTGAGGAATGCTGTTGACGATCTCTAAATTTTCATGAGTCAGCAATTCCATTTTAATTTTAATGGGTTCCGCAGCTTTCAAATGAAAAGTCTAGTGGCGCTGTTGCAGCTGGTTTATTATATTTGCTTTACCATCTACGAGTAACATATCATAATGTATGACAGACTTTATATCTTTATCTATAGAGTTTAAAACTTTATGAACTGGTCTTTCATAAACTTTAGGTTGGTAAGGTGAGTGTATCACTTCTCGAAGAATAAGAATCATTCGTTTTGTGTGTTGCAATAGCTTGTACTTCCAACTCACCAAATAATGAAAATATTGGTGCTACAAGTAATGGTAGAAACCTGCTTTTTGTATTAGTAAGTTTCTTTTCTGTTTAACTGGTGCTTTCTTATCAGCTAACTCTCTCAATAATAACTTGTACTGTCTAACTTTCTGCTTTTGTATTTTCGTCATGAGAATGTTACCCTTCAAAACTTTTAAAGCACATTCACAAATATACATGATAAATTCGTTTATAGCTTCAGCAAGCATTCCTTAATCTGTTTAAGTGTAGCTTTAGTTAATGTGCAGAGCAAGTCACAATGTTGTTTAACTCTAGGTGTCAAGATGAATAAATGAAAAAGAGATTGTACATACAACTTACAAAATCTATTTATTTATACATACATTTAATTAAGTACAGTGTATAAAACTGATTATTTACTAACCAATGAGATATAACATCGACTTTTTTTAACACTACAATGATAATAGTTTTATTATGAAATTGAAAAGGTAGAGTCAATTTATGAAATTGATTAAACATATGGCATCCTAACAGTTCCAGACTATAACAGAGAATTTTAAGAAGACTTCTCACTAACTCGGTTTTCTCTCTGTCTCACCTTTGTAAAAACAATGGTAATGTTCTGTCTCAGCACACTTGACAAGTAGAGATAGTCGATGTTTCCACTTTCTCAGGGGGTGTGATGAATGTAACTGGTCATCCAATCACACCGACACGAGCTTTACCTGAAAAGAACTTCACGAAAATGGTTGTTTAAACAAAAACACACCTATATAACCAGTGACTAAGCACTTTAATTCTAGTTCTTTAATTATATACGGTCTGTCCTTCAGATAAAATCATTTTAAATTTATCATGGTTACAGTCATGACGATCAATGAGCATTTATATAGTGAAACATCAGTTTTATAATAGTTTGGCGCATATGCTAAACTTTCATATCTAGGAAATAGTTCTGGCCTCAGATGTAATTGGCCTGGAGTTTCCAGTTTTAAATCGATGATTAAATAACCATACAATTGCCATGTTGCTTCTTGAGAAGCTTCTTCATAGTATTTGACACGTGTATTAAAAGCTAAAACATTCAACTGAGATCTGTCTCTGATATTCTTGAACAAAATAATGTATTGAGAATTTAAACTAATATCATGCATTTCTCTACCCTGATTAAATAGATTCTACACAATATAAAACACCGATAACTTCAAATGGTGGCTCCCATCTGTAAAAATTTGAGACACTCGTTTATTTTTTCTCATAAGATCATCAATGATACAAATACTTGATTTAGCAGACTGTAAATATCATTACCTCAAGGAAACCTTTCATTGACGTGATAACGTTAAATAATTATTATGAAACTAGAGGAAGATCTTTTTAGGATATGAAGGACATTTATGTATAACATAGTTGAAATTGTCTGAAGAAACTATATGTATTTGAATGTTTAGATGTCGTTCAAATCTTAATATTTTTTCAATTCTGTTGTTTGGCACATTGGGTGATAGAGAGAAAAAAAGAAATAAGAATATGTACTTTCTGAATGTCAGGCAGCAAATTTGGCTCGTTTTATTATGTATACAAATTTCAAATGTATTATCACGTTTTGTTTAATGACGTTTTTGCGATACCTTATATTTTCGAATGTTCTATGACGTTTTTGTGATACCTTATATTTTCTAATGTTCTATGACGTTTTTGTGATACCTTATATTTTCTAATGTTCTATGGATAGATGAGAACTACGTAGTTCCTGTTTGAGTGCTATTTTTGTGTCTATATTTTGAATTTTTAGTTTTTATGTTTTATCTTTGAAGTACTATATAGTAAAATGATTAGCACATCATAAATTACGAACGGAATAAATGTATTAATTTCATTCGCTTTCATTTCATATATTGTGAATGGAATCTTAAAAGTATCATACAGTTAGTTGGTGTATGCTGTTGCTCCTTGTTACAGATCCTCGAGTTACGGCTTCTAGTGCACTAGGGACGCCACCAGTTTATAAAAGTAACAGACAAAATATATTTCTACATTCACCAGAAGATGGCGCTAAAGACTTTGGAAAGCTGTGGACATTTAATGAAAATACAACTTCAGATGCCTTCTTGTATTGAAGTGTTCAATAAATTAGATGATTTGATTATTTATTCATTAATACTAAATTTTACTCAAATGTACAAACTAATAGTTAATAACTCTTGTCCTTAATATTTCTTATTATATTACTCTCACACCCAGTATTCACCACAGTAAAATGTCATCCCATAATTCCTTTCTATATAAATAGGGGCGAATATAATTATAGACATATACCTTGAGCCTGTACATGTGAAGTTTAATAAAAACCAGCTTTGATAATTCTGCACTTTGAGGTGGTGGAAGGGTCATAAGAGTGATAGTCATCTGCCACTGATAAATCATACAAGAGTAGCCATGAGTTGGCGGTGGGTGGCTCTGTTTAGCTGCCTTCCCTTTAGCCTGTCTGACCAAAATTAGGGACGGCTAGCACCGGTACATTAAAAAGCTCTATTTTAATTTATTTTTATAAAAATCAATATCCCAAACAAGTACTTCTAACAATATTAGTACGAAGGACAATAGTGGGAGTAACCTGTATTCAAATTTCCATCCTCGTGTAGATAACGCTCCTGTTATGGAAAAGAATAGGTAATACTTTTTTTTACAAATACCAAATTCTTTCATCTCTAGATGCCGAAAGATTTTCTTATGATCATGATGAAGGGCTCGGCATGGCCAGGTGGTTAAATCGCTCGACTCGCAATCTGAGGGTCGCGCGTTCGAACCTCCGTCCCATCAAACATGCTCGCCCTTTTAGCCTTGGGGGCGTTATAATGTGACGGTCAATCCCACTATTCGTTGGTAAAAGAGTAGCCCAAGAGTTGGCGGTGGGTGGTGATGACTAGCTGCCTTTCCTTTAGTTAAAAGCTTTGAACATGAAAACCTTACGACGGAGCCTTTTATATTGGAAATTACGTTGTAGGGTCATTGTCAAGATGCACGGTCGTCAGAAAGAAAAGGACCGGACGTGGTTACATGGACTATAGGAACGTGATGAGAATCCAAAATCGTTGTAATAAAACGTATTTACGCTTTGCATATTGTATGCTATAGATGTTTTATGCCATAACCTATTTTAATATGGTGTAATTCTAAATCATTGTTTCACAAAAACACAGTTTTGTATACTTCGATAAATACATGCTACATAACGCAAAAGCATGTATGTGCATAACATCGATTACAAAAGCTAGCTAGTTTCACATTTAACTACCATTAAAAATCTTCTATGTTAACACTTTCAGTATCCTAGAGAGCAAATTTCAACTTGTATCTTGGAATGCTCTCTCTTTCGAATGCAATTACTGGTATCATTTACGATTATGTCGGCATCTTCTATGAGTTTCTTAGACATTTTTCTCTTCTGAATTCAATCATTGAATATTCTTTTCAATAACCAGAGAGATGGCTTTTATTCTTGTCCTCAATTTATATATTATGAATAAAAGTTATGTTATTCTTTCTATATATTTCCAACGTATTATAAGGCAGCTTTTTATAAGTATCTTGAACTTTCTCTCTTCTACATTTACTTGATGATATCCTTCGTTTTTAGTTTTTATTTAAACTTAATCACTACTATCCTCAAAATATTCAGTTGATTAGTTTTAAATTAGTACCAGATAGTTTTCTGTTGTGGTTCTCCAGTAACATTTTTAAGTGGCCAGAATCATGGTTTTCATCATTTTTACATATTTTTTAATTTGTATTTAGCCTAGTAAAATCCTTCAGTAACAGGGAGCGTAGGTTCTCAGTGATCTCTGGATCTGTTTTCTTATATAAAATTACAATAGTGTGTTACAGTAGGGTAAGTTTCAACCAATTAAAATCGCGTCACAGCTGTGATATTACTCCCATCACTCTTCATGTTTGGAATGGCATTGTCACTTCCAAAAGCCTACCTGTCCATCTGTATCATGAAGCGAGATGATTCATCTACTTACGTGACGGTTTTATATTGTTCTTCACCTTAATTTCGACACTTCATGAAAGCTAAGACCTTGCATTCATAGCTATGATGAGCAACACATAACTCTTACGCACAGTTGGTGAATTGGTCTGTAGTTCTAAAATTTTAGTAAAAACGTGGGTGATGGATTTACTTTTAAATTTCGACAACTTACTCACAGTGGTTATTTGTATGAGTAAATAGACTGAAGTGTCTTGGGCACTTATATAACCAGTTCAGTAACACTTCTCAATTGAAGGTTGATTAACTCCTTCCTTTGCTGGATATTGACTGTGTGTCAACTTTTGACCATTATAAGTCTTATGTATCAGTATTCCTTGGGATTCACAAATAAATTCAATGGAAACGGATCCTTTACTTGTTGTCGAATTCAGTTTTGTAAATAGCGTCATTGTACCATATTCTAATCGTACACGTACATTTACACGAGTATATAAACGAACCTCATTTATTCTTCTTTGGACCCTGAAGATGATGGATCATTTTTATCATCCAAGTGATACGATATAGCATGATGGGAATTTAGGTTAAAGTATATTTCATTCACCCCGCTTCGTGAAATAAAATTTTGTAACGTTGGGTATTAGGTGTATAAAAGGAAGACTTAAAATGTTTTTCCTGACGTTGGCGCCACAAGCGGTAAGGAGAGCTGTGAGGAGACATGGAGAAGAGGAATGAGGAGGAGACTTTTAACTTGTCATGATGAATGAATATTTGTTGCTTTCGTGTAATGTTTTAACAGAGTTTGTAAGAGATAGTGGGTTGGGTTAAAGATTCTCAGCTGGCCCACTGAAGCGATGACGGAGCAGGGGGAAAGCAAACGCAGCACGCGCACCTCTCCCCGGCTAGCTGGCTGTGCCGTTCTGTGAGAGGACGAAGTGTCCCTTTTTTATTTGTCATGAGATATGGCATGATACATAACTGTTAACATAGCATAAACAGAATAGCAAGTTTAGGTTTAACAATACATGAGAGTTAACATGAATGAAGTGTAGTAAAGGAAGAATCAGGGACAGAAAATTACAAGAAAATATTAATCAAAACATAATAGGTAGTGAAACCTATACATGTTATTGTGGAGATATAGAATTAAACAAACAGCTGATCGGCGGTGATGAATGAAGAGGAGGCTTCTGTGGAGGAGGCTGTCGGGAGATGCTGGAAGAGGTCTGGAGTTGAAAGGTTGGAGAAGAAAACAGTCTTGATGATCCGTTTGTCAGGTGAGCCCCATGGACGAGCCGGATCGGGACCAGGTATGCTAAACATCTTGGTGGCTTGTTCGTGTGAATGCTGTGTAGTGTTGGTATGGTGAGGTGTATTTGCGCCAGGAAGGTGGAATATTAGAAAGTTTATGAAATTGTGCAACGAGATTGTTTCGGCTTGCGGCTTTGGTGTAGTATGTAGTGGCTAGGTCGGGGAGTCTCTGTTTAATTGTTTTAAGATTGCTAATCTTGTTAAGGTAACATGCTGGGATATAGTTAGGAAGACGGTGGGCTATTTTGATTGCTCGGGATTGTGTTGTTTCTAGTTTGGTATGTACATGTTGTGGCATGTTGAAAGTGATTGGGTTCGCGTATTCTAGTAGTGGTCTAATGTACATATTGCGAACCATCCCCTATTTTTTTGAGGTAGTTAGTCCGTTGTGTGTTCCATTTTAGTTTTGTAATTGAAGGTTACTCCGAGGAATTTAATATGGTTCGTGAACTTGATTTGTGTGTTGCAGAGGTGAAGTGTGGTGTTTTATATTTCTTTCTTTTGAGGGTTTTTCTGAAAATGACTCCTTGAGTCTTTAGTGGGTTGAGAAGGACACGCCAGGTGTTACACAATGTTGTTAAGTGATTTAAGAGTGATTATGTTCTATGTGCGGCTAGACGCGGGTCACGTGACGAGCTCCACAGGGCGACGTCGTCAGCGTACTTGAAAGTGTATGTGTTTGTGAGTGGAGGGAAATTAATGTCGTTTACGAATAAGATATACAGGAGTGGGTTTAGGACAGATCCTTGGGGAACCCCTGCATTGAGGGTAAAGGACGTGGATAGTTTATTGTTTATTCGGATCCGGGCAGTTCTGTCAGTTAGGAAGTTGGATATCCAGCGAATTATGATTGTTGGTTTGGTGTATTGGGTGAGTTTGTAGCGGAGTCTGTTTTGCCACACGCAGTCACACGCTTTCTTGACGTCTAAGAAAGTGGCTACTGTGGTATGATTGTTGTTAAAACCTCGATAAATAATTTCAATCAGTAAGTGGTGAGTTGTCTGTCTGCATTTTCTGGATGCATTCTGTGTGTCTGATAGCAGTTTGTTAGATTCTAAGTGGTGAAGGAGTCTGGCTGTGATTATTTTTTCCAGTAGTTTCCCTAGACAGTTTATTAAGCTAATTGGTCTATAGTTAGCGGGGTCGTTAAGGTTAACACTTTTCTTTGGGATTACAGTTATTGTGACGGATTTCCATGCTGTGGGGTAGTAACCGGATTTGAGAGAGAGGTTGTATTCAAATTCGATGACGAGGAACCCAATTTGAGACCAGCTGCAAACCCATATTAACCAGAATTCACCTTCGTCACAGTGGTACTTGGGCAAAACAGCATGCTAACGTACAGTTAGGACACTGGCGACATGTCATCTTTTCAGATGAGTCCTGTTTTCGGCTAGTTAAAGCTGATGGTAGGATTCGTGTTCGTTGTTTTCCTGAAGAACAGATGAAGGGAGACTGTCTTTCCTACACAGAACACACAGGAGGTGGTGCAGTACATTTTTTGGCAGATATTCATCATGGTAGAAAAACTGCCCTTCGTATCCTCCAGGGGAACGTCGATGGCGCCTCCTACTGGTATCACATGGATACGATATTTCTGCCATATGGTAGGGAAAGGTTTGGCAATACATTTGTGTTCAAGGATGATAATGCTACAGCCCCTAATGCATGTATCGTATAGGATTATCTTTACTAGAAGGACAATACAAGGTTGCCATGACCAGCAAAGTCTCCAAATTGTAATCCCATTGAGAACTGTTGCGCAGAACTGATCCGCAAAATTGCCAACCACGACCTTAAACCAGCTATTGTAGCTGCGTTGCAGCGCCTTCTAGTGACAAGTTGGGATACAATCACGGTGGATTACATCAATAACCTCATCGACAGCATGCCACACCGCCTTGCAGAGGTTATTAGAGTACGATAAAGACGAACCAAGCATTGAATGTTTAATATGAACTGATATAAGATTACAGACACTATTCATAATAATTTGATGTTATATTTTGTCATCATATATGTTTTGCTAAGGTTTGGTTGTGATAGGTGAAATGCTGAATTACACATCTTTCTACGGATGTCTGATAAAATTGTTTGCTGTTCTAATAAATCGTTCATGATGTCCATAGAACTTGTCTCGTTATACAAGTTGCGTATGTAGATGTTTAATATAACACGCATTTCTCAGTTTCACAGCGCTAAGTGTATTTGCATTCCATCTTAATAACAATGATCTTATTTGTTACAAAATATGCAAACATTTTGGCCAAGACTATATGTATATGCATGTTTGTTATGTTGGTAGAAGTCTATTACGAAGAATGTAACAAGATAAAGTATTGAAATATTCAAATAACATCCACAAAACATAAACGTTTTATAATTCCATTCATAAACATACAAAAGTTGACATATTCTTTATTTTAATATAAACACCTCAGATTTCTTATATAACATATATATATATATTTATTTAATATAACTTTCCTTATCGTGACAAGCCTT
>NW_013666219.1:495769-499929 GCF_000517525.1 Limulus polyphemus
ATAGCCCATTGTGTAGCTTTGTGCTTAATTACAAACAAACAAACTGCATAATATTTGCTATCGAAACTCTTTTCTCAAATTTTTAAAGTTCGCAAGGTTGTGGTGTCGCCTAATATTGTGAAAAAGATGTAGATGACCCATTTCCAATGGAGTTCTAAGGTAATCTCTATATATAAAGCACAAAAATCTGTATATCTATATGTTTGTTCGTTATCTAACTACTCCTAGTTCGCTGGGTCAATTTCAACCAAACTTTGTGGGATGATTGTTAATGAGAAGTCCACAATCCCTTCCACCCCATTATTGCTGTTATTGAGCATTTATTGTCTTTGACGTAAGTTAACTATATTCATAGCTAGCGCCACGTCCTTACACAAAAAATATGTATATATATATATTAAATTTTCTATGGCACAACATACATACAGTGTGGGGGATGCCACACAAACGTATTATATATATATATCCCAGAAAATGCGCTAGCACTCTTTGTGGAAAAATGCAATGAAACAAAGATGGCGCCACTATTGCAATGATACATAAACTCAGCTGAAGTTTCTACTCCAACAGCCACAATAAGGTTGATATGAAGAGCCGTTTCTTGAGTTATACCTACTTCCTACTTTGACCCGTCACCTTTCACATTCGGCCTGTAAGATACTTTTGCGGCCAGTGACCGTCCATTAATTAACCACGTGAAATAGCGTGGAAGACATTAAGAGTTGGGTGATAAAAGCAGGTAACAGAAAGCACACCTACCACCACTACTTTGGCCACTAGATATTGAGTTATTAAAGCGTATATAAAACTTTTGATGAGGTAATAATGAATATTGTAATAATATCTTATGCTATAAATAAATTGTGTGAAAGTTAGGATTTTTGTGTTATTTATCTCAGCATCCACCCCCACATTATTTTTAGTTCATAACCTGGACAAAGGACAGGTATCTCATCTTGTAGCCCGGCATGGCCAGGTGGTTATGACGCTCGACTGGCAATCTGCGGATCGCGGGTTCGAATTCCCGTCACACCAAACATGCTCGTCCTTTCAGCCGTGGGGGCGTTATAAACTGACGGTCAATCCCACTATTTGTTGGTAAAAGAGTAGCCCAAGAGTTGGCGATGGGTGGTGATGATTAGCTGCCTTCCCTCTAGTCTTACACTGCTAAATTAGGGCCGCATTTAATTCTTATTTTGTCAATGGCATTGAACAGTTGGTGAAACAAATTAACAACTATGGTAAGAAATGTGTATTTCAAAGATATTTTATTAATGTAACAAGTGCGTTTGTGAAATCAATATGTATAAAAGAAGTTATTTGTATAGTAAAAAAATTAAAGAATGCCAGAAAAATTTATCTTGATAATATTTAAGTAGGAGTTATTAAAAATATAGTTCATCCTATTGTTGTTCCCTTACATTATATAAATTTAATTTAAGCATTGAAAGTGAAACATTACCTGATTTTTTTCAAAAGACCAAAATTATACCGATATACAAAAAGGGTGTGATAAAAATCAAATTACTAATACAGGCCAATATCTATATTGAACGTATTTTCGAAAACAACAGAAAAACTAATTTATAACAAAATATGTGACTTTGTTGGGATATAAAGTCTATTATTTCGACATTCAACAGATGTGAAACTTGATAAGACTAAATTTGTTTATTTTTATAATAAAAATAAAAGTATAAACAATAATGAATTATATATATGTATATATATATAAAGATGTTTTCACAGTGAAGTGTTTGGGTATATTAACTGATAATAAATTAAATTGGTATGAGCATATTATACATGTTAGAAAAACTGTGGCCAAACATAAAGGAGTAATAAATAAAGTAAAACATTTACTTAATAGGGAGTGTTTATTTATGATATATCACAGTTTTATATACCCTCATTTAATATATGATAATATTTCTTGGGGACATTTTTCTGAAGACAAGTTAAATTCTTTGTTGTTCCTACAAAAAAGAACTGTGAGAATAATTTTAAGTCTAAATTATCAAGATTCTGTTCTACAGTTGTTCCATAAAATTTGCATATTAAACATTTATAAAATAAATAAATACTTGTTGGGTATTTTTATGTATAAGATAAAAAATGAAATACTTAATACACCTCTATTTTTAAACCTATTCAAAAATAACAAGAAGTTCATAGTTATGAAACAAGGACTCATACAGATTTACATATACCACTATATTGTTAATTTTTGAACTGATGGACCAGACTCTAGCTAACCAACAGCACTAACCACCAATTCTTGAGCTCCTCTTGCGTACTTGAATAGTTAGATTCGACAACCAATCTTAAACCATATCAATTACCTCAAAGCCCGGAACGAAATTCTACGGTAACTGATTATGAACCACGAATCTTCGGGTTTACAGTTTATTATTATTTAAATTAATTTTTTATGATGGGTCCGCTCGGACCCCAGAAGAGTGACTATGGAAAGTTTTATTGAAGACTAAAGCAGGGTTAACAGCTTAGTAAAGGTATCTTGGTACCCCAGGGTGTTGGTTTAGAGTAGGAGGCTATCTTAATTGAACAAAACAGCCCTACATATTCGCATACATATACTAATAGTGTTAGCAACTTTATAAGGGCAAAACAACCTTAGACTACATGTATCTACAAAATAAAGAAAAATAAAACTTGGAGAAAAAAAAAAAGAGACATTCATGTTGCAAATAAATCTGTAACAATAATTTTTTTAACAGATTAAATTTAAACAAGAGAGAGAATCCCCAATAGCTGCGGCTCTTGAAATTCTTTTAGGTAGGATTAGAGTAAATTAATTTATGAGACCTTGGGCGTGGTCAAATACACCAATCGAAATGGTTTGATTTCCTGAGTCCAAAACTGTAATTAGATCTCACATCGGTCAAGAGATGATGGAGCTATGAGCTAAAAGTTAGGACTTTGAAAAAACAACAACAACAAAACAAACTCAGTCATTCTATGAGCCTCTATGCTGCAGCTAAAAAAAAAAGTGTCGATAGGCTCTATTAAAGATTGAAATCTGGCCAAGTGTATTTCGTTCTCGTGGAAAATTACGTTAAACTTAACAGTGCAAAAAACAATGTGATAAGAAGAAAATAGTGCAAAAATATAGTTTTAAATGTTGAATCTTAAAAAACGAAGGTGTAAAGTGTGGATGAATCTACTCTTCCATTTCTCCTCACAATTATCCACCATTTGTTTCTGGGTAAAAACGAAGGTGTAAAGTGTGGATGAATATACTCTTCCATTTCTCCTCACAATTATCCACCATTTGTTTCTGGGTAAAAACGAAGGTGTAAAGTGTGGATGAATCTACTCTTCCATTTCTCCTCACAATTATCCACCATTTGTTTCTGGGTAAAAACCAAGGTGTAAAGTGTGGATGAATATACTCTTCCATTTCTCCTCACAGCTTCCACCATTTGTTTCTGGGCCGAATCTCAATTTAAAAATACTTCTTTTTAGATAACATATTTGTAGTACAGTTTTCAATTTTGAGATTCTGTAATCCTGATCACATTTAAATTCAAACTCGCTTTTGTATTTTTGTAATTATTCAAATTAATTTAATAGGAGCTGCTAAGAAGTATACTAGAAAAAAAAGCTGAAACCTACAAAATTATATGATTTTAAACGAGAGAAATTTTAATTTCTATATATATTAACTGAAGTTTTACATACAAAAGTGACAAAATGTAGTTTAGTAACTAATAGAATCTTTCCTATATTTTGTAAATCTTTATTTACAAATAAAAGACTTAATATTAGCAACTGGTTAATATCCTAATTATCAGAATGTTAATTTCATTGTTTGAGTAAAGGATACTTATATTTCACAAGTGAGTGTATGATAGTTGTCCTTAATGAGTGAACACAGGATATGTAGTTGTTCTTTTTTGTCACACATTTTAATTTATCTTTGTTTAGTATTCCATAACTCTGTTACCAGAATACAAATGATATTAGCTTTACAACATCAGCAGTAGGATGAACAGTTCCTTTTACAAATGCATAGTAATATATTACCAGTTTAACGTTCTTCTCTTGATATAAAATTCACTGGTATGTATGTTTTTTTTAACACACATATTCTGTACATACAAATTTCACTCTATAAAAGGCACTAATTACATATGTAT